>NC_142928.1:90114791-90237291 GCF_046866305.1 Octopus bimaculoides
AAAAAATATTAGGTATTGAACCAGTAATTGATTGGATGATACTATCCCTTAATGAGGCTAATTTAATGTCTAATGAATAAAACATTCTGTGTTAAACGAATTTGGTTAACTATATATAGGCAACAATCAGATACCAAAAATGCAAGCAGAAAGCATACCCACAGTAATTCCTCATGTATGACAAATAGATCCAAATATCATTGAAAAGAATTTCGAAAAATTCAGAGTATTAGACAACAAAAATACGTATGGAGAAAATCACGTCTTCGATTGTAGAATTCACTTGATGAAGCCGACAATTCTTGTTATTAATAGAAGCAATTGTCGGCTTTGTAAGGTAAATTCTACAATTAAAGACGTGATTTTCTCCATGCGTATTTTTGGTATGTATACACACATACACACACACGCATGCATATATAACACGAAGCGACAATCGTGTATTTGGCATGGGAGGCTATATCTCGAAAATACAATGAATACTATACTATCTCCAACTTTGTAGCCTCACTATCAGCCTTGTTAAATAACCGGTCAATCTCCAGAGGAATTAACTGAGTGAGCCTTTTATTCAGAATCATAGTGATTTTCGACTGAAACTTGAATTTAGTATGCAGCCAGTTACTACAAACAACATGTCTGGATACAACATCAACAACAATACAACCGAGGTACAGAATGAAAACAACAGCTCAACAAATTCTTTCTAGTTGTAGTTATAGAAAAAGACCGTAATTACAAACCTCATTTCTCTTGGAGTTATGAATTGAATACTAATCTATTTAACTGCTACAAAACCGGCGAAACAAAATCCCGCTATTGGCTACATGAATCGATTGAAATCCTATTCGGTCGATCTGCATCCAGAATTAAATTATTTTACTGTGAAGCAAATACGCCAACAAGCAACATTTGTAGAACGTAGGAAGAAGGTTAGTAATTGTAACTTTATTTAAAAATCGAAAATTAACCTTCTTACCAACTCCATAAACAAAAAACGAAAACGTGTATGAGCTAAGACCACCACATGGTTTCGCAGCTAGCGATATTCCAACATATTCCATAGTGCCTGCCAGCCAAACTACATTGCTTGCTCAAGTAACTGACCACTGTTCTCCTACTACGACTATGGTAAATAGCAGGCACAATTGCAACGATTATTGTAGTAGTAGTGGTAGTCATGATTATATACCGGTGAAATGTGCTCCTACTGAAATTTTCCGAGAAAAAATTAACTTTGGCTTTGAAGCATTCTCTCGAAGAGAGAGTATTTTCTACCTAACTAAGTAAAAATACGGTATTAAAAGCTGTTAACGAAGTTGGTGATGAGCATCTACAGCAGTGTGATGAACCCAGATTCTTGTAGATTAACGCCTGTCTATATGATCTGGCTACTACTGCAAAGCAGTACACGATTGACTTTCAAAAGGTAAACAAAATAGAAACAAAGAAAGTAATCATCATGGGTTTGAAGATAGAGAAAAAGATAACTGGTTTACGGAAGACCATCAGTCATGTAATGGTGCTTATTGCGTGCAAACAAGCAAATCAATATACGTTCCACCAACAGAAAGTGAAGAAGGTGATAGAAATTATGTTTGGAGACAGCAAAAACAGGATACTCACTTGAAAACTGATTGCCCCCAAGTGGGAGCTAAAAGCTGTCAGTGAAAAACTCCGACATCAGAAAAGAATAACCGAGAGCAGAACAATAAAGAAAAAAATCAACCGGAGCCAGGCAGCAGTATGCAGAGATATGAGAGGAGGAACCGTGAACATCACAGAAGCTGCTTCACGAGAAGACAGACTTCTTCTGGAGTGAAGTGAAGGAATTTAACCAAGATTTTCTGTGGCTGGAAGAAATCCGAAGACGTTATTGCACCTGCGTTATACCTAAGACATACAACATTGATGGTGAAACTATTGCAACTGTGATCCAGAAACTCCAGGATAAAAAAGCACTTGGAAGAGACCTGATTGTTGTATATTGGTACAAGAAGCTAACCTTCTACCGACCATATCTTATTAATCTGTACCAGCAAGCTCTCAATAGGAACAGTAGCATACAACATTCCCAAATGCAGAACACCCCCCACATGGCAAAAACCTACTGGCCAATTGCATGCCAAAACTTAATGCATAAGATATACGCAGCATGCTTAAACCTCTTCTACCACGATCATTAGGAAACCAATAACATCATCACAGCAGAACAAGCAGCTGGGAAGAAGGGTGTCTGGGGATGTGCCCAGCAATTGTTAATCCACAACACTGTAATGTCAGAGGTGTGGGAGCATAGGAGGAACCTAGTTTCATTGTGGCTAGACTCCAAGAAAGCCTTTGACTGTTCCCCATTCAGATGCTAGAAGCCATTCAACTAGCTAAAGTTCCAGTGAGCATAGTCAAAGCCATAGCTGTCCTGACTTCATTGTGGGCGACCATCTTGAAATAAAACACAACGAATAATTATATTATCACTGATACAATACAGTATCACAAGGGCATATTCCAAGGGGTCAGCCTGTCTGTGATGTTGTTTATTCCTTCTGTAAACCCCTTGTCATTCATGTTAAGGATGTCTGAAAGATATCTTTCACTGGTTCACAAGGAAACAAAACTACGAAAATTCCATACTGTTTTTTTTGTAGATGACTTGAAACTTTATGCAAAGAATATGCATCAGATGAAAAAGAGACTTGGCCTAGTTACAAAATTCTCAAAGTATGTAGGGTTTGAGTTAGGTCAAGGTAAATGTTATATGCTTGTGAAAAAGCATATAAACCAGATTAGCAACATCTCAGCCATGATTTGATTGTCTCCCCTATATCTGACAAGGAATGTTACAGGTATCTAGGGTTGGATGAAAACATATCCTACAATGGCACTTGCAACAAAACAACTGTCACTAAAAATATTACAGCCGAATAAAGAAACTTTGGACCTCAGAACTTTTTGTGTTCAACAAAACAGTGGCTCACAATTAGTTTGCAGTGCCAGTATTCAGATTTGTATAGATCTGTAATCTTTTTCAACTATATATCAATATATATATATATATATATATATATATATGTGTGTGTGTGTGTGTGTGCGTGTGTGTGTGTGTGTGTGTGTGTGTGTGCGTGTGTGTGTGTGTGTGTGTGTGTGTGTGTGTAACTTGGAAATGGATGCGGAGCGTTCCTCCTCTCCCCATCTTTTCACACATGCATACGTCAAGATCACCAGCATTCTCTCACACACACACAAACACACACACACAAACACACACACACAGCTCCTCGAACTTGGGTCACCATTTCTTTCTTCCCCCTTTTGTTATCTCCCCTTTTTCTTAGCTCTCCTGCGTGAACTTTCTGTCCGCAGAAGCCATGATAGATCACTGACCAAACACCATTCAATTTTTTTCCTCCGTGTTTTTCTCCTTGTTTTCTCTGTATTCTTTCTGTTCAAGAGCGTAGCTCGAAACGTTAAAGACTTCCTGTATTCCCGAGCGTCAAACTAATACATCCTTTTGTTGTTTACACCAACTGTCCTCGTCTGTTGTTGTTGTTTTTTTCGTACATTCTCCCACATATAATACACGCTCACGTGGTCGCAGCAGCTAATCCTGTCTCCACTCATCAAACACGAACTTCTGGATTCTACTTTCTTTCATTCTGGATTTATTCTTTCTGGACTGTTTTATTCTGAACTCTACACCCTCTGACTGCACCTCTCCTACCCACGTATTACACTGGACCCATCTTCTAAGTCATATATATATATATATATATATATATATATATATATGTGTGTGTGTGTGTGTGTGTGTGTGTGTGTGTGTGTGTATGTATGTATGTATGTATGTGTGTATACAAATATAGAATAGTAATATAACAGTGCACCAATAGTAAAGCTTCTCTGTATATATATATATATATATATATATATATATATATATATATACCAGCAAAGATGTTTGCGGGCGGCGAACATAAACAATTTCTTCTTACCTGTAGGACGAACATTAAATAAACGTACAACCCAGATGTGGAAAATGATAAAGTCTTTTACGTTCGAGCCTACGCTCTTTAACAGAAACGAATGAGAAAATATAAACAGAGTGAGAATGAAAACACTCGTAGACTTCACTGGACCGCCATGCACATACACACACACACACACACACACACACACACACACACACACACACACACACACACACACTCACACACACTCACACACACACACGTACGTACATACACCTGTGTATTTGTATGTATACGTGCAAGTTTGAATAAATATATGAAGGTAGATAGATAGATAGATAGATACATAGATACATAGATAGAAACATGCACACAGACAATAATATACAAAACTTGTAAACGTGTGGATCTATATGTGTGCACGTGTGTGTACGTCCGTATGAGCGTGTGTGTGTGTGTGTGTGCGCGCACGTGTGTGTGTAAATGTGTGCACACTTGAATGTGAGAGAGAATGACAAACGGAGAGAATAGAAAGGCAACCTATGAGAAAGGGGAGTCAGTGTAAAGGCGGGGTGGAGAATAAATAGAAATGCCGGCATAGAATGCTTAAATATAAGATTTTGTAAATAAGCACACATATGTGTACTTAACTATTGATCCAAAGTTCAATATGATGCGAACGTTTTATTGATATTTCGACCAGTGACTTTTATGTTTGCTTTAATTTGTAAGCAGTTTCACTGTATATGTGCGATTATACTTACGCTCTGCGGATCATAACAACACCAAAATTGTCGAGAACTCACGTAGGAATTCCTTTCTTGTTGTTTTCAGGTGGGGAAAAACACGCAAGAAAATTACATTGAAAAACTTCGAAATATAACTGTATTGGAACTAAAAAGTATTTTCCAAATGGAACGGTCATATCAAAGAATTATCTTCTTTAAGTGCTTTTATATCAATATAAAAAGATTGATATTGAATTTATTATTAATTTCATGCTTCTGTGTAAGGTTGCAAATTTTGAAAGAAAAGAATAAGACTGTGACAGTTACATGCATTGCTTTCAAACATTTGTTAGCAATGAATAATGTAAGCCTCAACCGTAAACCAAAACTCTGTCCTGTCTCAGCTCTACGGCGGCTTATATGATATATATGAAAACAGGAATAATTTAGCAATGTTTGTTTTGAAACTCGGGTTATGTATTTGCTGCGAAACGATCAAAGCGAACATCTCAAATATTATAACCAAAGAGCAGAGACCGAAGACAAATATGAAAACCTATGTACAATGAATATTTCGAAACTCTTTCTCTCGTACAACATCACCACTTCACGAAGATTTTCGGCTAATGGTGATGATGATGATGATGTTGGTGATAGTAATAATAATAATAATAATAATAATAATGATGATGATGATGATGATGATTTCTTTTATATCTTTTATAATAGTTGTTGTTGTTGGCACTTCGTCGCATACGACGTCGAGGGTTCCAGTTGATCCGATCAACGGAACAGCCTGTTCGTGAAATTAACGTGCAAGTGGCTGAGCACTCCACAGACACGTGTACTCTTAACGTAGTTCTCGGGGATATTCGGCGTGACACAGTGTGACAAGGCTGACCCTTTGAATTACAGGCACAACAGAAACAGGAAGTAAGAGTGAGAGAAAGTTGTGGTGGAAGAGTACAGCAGGGTTCGCCACCATCCCCTGCCGGAGCCTCGTGGAGCTTTTAGGTGATTACGCTCAATAAACACTCACAACGCCTGGTCTGAGAATCGAAACTGCGATCCTATGACCGCGAGTCCGCTGCCCTAACCACTGGGACATTGCGCCTCCACAGTTTTTTAATAGGAATAGATCATAATAACGAAATTGCATGAATGTGATGAATGAGGAAAGTAACTCTTATCCCAGTAGTTACAGGGGCACTCGGAGCACTAGCAACCAGCTTCAAGAAATATGTGGGAGAAAACTGGAATTGACATGAGGGCAGACTATGCCCTCACCTGCTTACTGACAAACATTGCATTCACTTCTGACCAAACTATTGCCCAAAAGGCAGTGGAGAAATTGTTAAAGTACAAAGACCTCGAAACTCAAGAATTTAAAGAGATAGGATATGAAGGTGAAAACATTACCAGTAATAATTGGAGCTTTGGGCATGATGAAATAAAAACATGAACAAAAACGTAGAAGCTATGCTTGAACCCTCAACACTACACAATATAGAAAAAATAGCTCTGCTAGAAACACAAGACACACCCAATCTAGCAAATATCCAATAAAATAAACAACCACTGGCAAACCACGTACCCATCAGAAGAACACAACTCGCATTACACACACAACATACAATACAAACACTAATACAAGAAAAAAACTGCACCAGCTCTCATAAAAAAAGAAACAGACCCAATACTGTACCGGGAAGAGTTTGCACTCCCCAACAAAAAAAAAAAGAACACACAATGCTGCACACACTCCAGCAACACGGAAGTGTAGCAGATTATGCAGTAGAAATTTACCTGAAACTACCAAAGGTTAAATAATAATAATAATAATAATAATAATAATAATAATAATAATAATAATAATAATAATAATAATAATAATAATGCCCTGATGCAGTAACAAGCTCTGGCACTCATAACTTCTGATCTTGACTGATTGGAAGTGTTATCATGTACATGTGTCTTGGTCTCTCATTCAATAATAGTACTGATAATGATGATAATAATAATAATAATAATAATAATAATAATAATAATAATAATAATAATAATAATAATAATAATAATAATAATAATAATAGTAATAACAACAACAAAAGCTACAAAAAACAAGAGCTGTAAGAAACAACAAAAGCTGTAAAACAACTGAAGTAAAAACTAAAATTGGAACAGCAACGGATCATGATAAAACGATGTCAAGAAAGTCCCTTCATGGAAAATACCGGGTTAAACTAAACGCAAAAGAAATAGACAAAGCAAAAGCCCAGCATTGGCTAAGAAGCTCAGGACTCAAAGCAGAGTCTGAAAGATTTTTAATTGCAGCACAAGACGAAGGCCTCCCACCAGAAATTACCAAAAACATATAACGAAAAGAAACGTAACAAGTAACTGCAGAATATGTGGAGAATGAGAAGAAACAATAAACCATAATGTGTCTGACTGCCCAGTCCTGGCTAAGAAGGAATATATTCACAGACACGACAGAGCTGGGATCGATATACACTGGAAGCTATACCAACACTATGGAATAACAACAGGAAAAAAAGGTATAGGCATACGCCAGAAAAGGGTCACGGAAAATGAGAAAGCAACCATACTATGGAATATGCCAATACGCATAGATAGAGAAATTAAGGTCAGTAGGCCGGATATAGTTGTATCAGATCATCAAGACAAAAACGTTTTCTAATCAATGTAGCAATACCAACAGATGATAACGTTTCTCTAAAGGAAATGGAGAGACCTTCAAAATACAAAGACCTGGGAATAGAGGTAACTCGAATGTGGAATCTAAAAACAGAAACAATTCCTATCATAATAGACGCATTAAATATGATAAAAAATATTCAGCCAAATGCATAATAAAAATATCAGGACTAACAAATATATATAACATAGAGAAAATAGCACTGCAAGGCACTGCACACATCGTAAGTAATACAGTAACAATAAGAGCATCAATAGAGTAACAATAAGAATACCACAACCAGCCACAGTACATACCCAAGGCACACAGAGCTGCACTCGGCTGTGCAGTGAAAGCACATGATAAAATTAAAACTACTAAATAATAATAATAATAATAATAATAATAATGAATTGAACTTAGAACGAAAAGATGGAGGAAATGCCGGCACGCGTTTGGCCAGGTGTGCTAACGATTCTGCCAGTTAACACCTTAATAATAGCAGTTTATAACGTGCGGAAAGAAACCCTGTGAGACCTGTGACAGCAGGCTGCTGTCCGCTCTCACAGAATCTACCAGAACAAACAAGACCGAGCGTTCGGAGAAGAAAAACAACAACAGCCTCATGAGATAGAGAATAAGAAGCCAAATATAGTCTTAATTGAGAAAGAAAACAAACTATGCTGGATCATAGATTTAGATGCCCAGCTGACAACAAGGTATGCGATGAGGAAGAAAGAAAAGTTGAGAGATATGACAGGTTAACTTGAGAAATTAAGCAGTTGTGGTCGATGATATAGGTAGCAGTAGTACCAATAATTATCGGAACCCTGGGAACAGTGAGCAAAAATCTCAAGAAGTACGTGGAACAAATATGGGCTGCAATAAGGGTGGAGCACTTACAGGAAACAGCACTGGAAGACTGCATGTGTAACGAATTCTAGAGCTTAATGAAATACTTAGCCGAAAGTAAGGAAACCCAGCTAGCGAGAATTAGGAACGAGTGAGTATTGAGAGCAGCGAAAATAGGGCGAACAAAGGAAGAAGTACAAAAAGGACATGAAGAAGAATTACGCAACTAGGGATTACACAATCAATTCCATGTAGCCACAACAGGAGTTGCTGGAAGAAATAGCCTATCTCAACCGCTCAAGACCACATATCTCTTCTTGTCACATATGCATTGAGCATTCTCTCATGTTGCAAAAGGAAAGTGACAATTTATCAAGAGTTAACTTTCATGACAGATGTCCACAAGCTTCACCCATTTACTTCTCTGAGTCAAGTGTAGGGGTTCAAATGCACCTTATAATTGACACCTGTCTCCTCGTCATATACTTGATGCTAAACATCAGGAAGACACAACCATAGGTTCTGTAGGGAGGGTACCTTCCCACAAATGCTGAACAAGGCCTTCTCCAGTTGCTTTTGAAGGATAAATAAAATACTACCACCCAACCATTTTTCAGTATGTACAAATATGTGAGTCACTTTTTTTACAATTTCATTTCTCTTAAATAAATGTCTCAGGAAAGCAGAAATTCTTTTGCTTCATGTAAGTCCCGCAGACTGCCATGTTTTCTAGGATTTTAGTAACGTCCAGCCTTTCTGTTATGCTTCCCAACACAGACAAACCGCGGGTGTCTCTCAAGAATGATTTTGTAAGTTTTCACTTAGCGGTGTGTGAAAATGTTGTTACCTGATCAGTTACTAACAGCTTCATCAATATTTTATTAATCGGGCATTATTAATGCTCATAGAATAATCGATTATTTATTTATTGAATGTGCATTTAACAATGAATTCTCAATATCTTTTCTCTCCAAGTAAAGCCTGTCATGCTCTTTGCTACATTTTGCGAAATAGGACGGTCGCCTCCATCTGTTGTTCTTGTGGATGACACCACGAATGTATAGAAGACATACCTTATAGAAGGTAGGTCTTGTATGGAAGACCTTTATAGAAGACAGGTCACTAGGCAAAAGATGGTCTAAATATTCAAGTGAACAAGTAGAAATAAATCAGTTATTATATCTCTACTAAGCAATGGGAAAATAATAATAACTACTGTAATTTCTACCATAATGCTAATAATATGTATTATCGCGTGTTAGTAGCATATTAAGTTGATAGGAGTTAAATGAGTTCATTTTAAATGAAAATGTAAAGGAAATACAGTAATTGTAAAAATTTGTTTGAATAGCTTAGAGGCAAAATATTTCTCTTTACATTCATTAAATTATTATAGATGAAACAGTTTTTTTTTAATATATTTATTCTGCATTGGAAAAAAATTAGTGAGTTCAATAATAAACAAAATCCAATTCAAAGTATAATTCACTCGCCAAGATCCTACTTAGTTTAATTATATAAAACAAAGCCAAAGGTGTTTATTGAACTGTTCCTTGCGTTTTCCCTCTCTATTTTTCATTAAATCACATTCTCAAATCTAAGTACATATATACATAGATACATATGTTTTTGAATGTGTATATATATATATATATATGTGTATATATATATATATATATATATATATATATATATATATATATATATATATATATATGTACACACACATATAAACATGCGTGCTTATGCGTGTGCACGTGTATTTATATATGATATATATATATATATATGATATATATATATATATATATATATATATATATATATATATATATATATATATATATATATATATATATATATATGCATACATAAATATGCATATATTATGTATGTACATGTGTGTGTGTGTGTGTGTGTGTGTGTGTTTGCTTGTGTTCGCATCATAATGTTCGTTTTTCTCCCTTTCTGATCTATTACATTTATTCTCAAGACATATTGTGCGCATTCATTCAATTCAAGCATTAATTACTTCGCCTAGAGACACACCACTTTATGTCAGTGCCTCTCTCCTTTCATGTATACATATAAGCGTACACATCCACATACACGCCAATATCTATCTATCTATCTATCTATCTATCTATCTATCTATCTATCTATCTATCTATCTATCTATCTCTGTGTGTGTGTGTGTGTGTGTGTGTGTGTGTATCCATATATACATACAGGGTTCGATGAGTAAATAGTCACCATTTCATATTTTTAATTTTGCGCATGCACATTTTTGGTTTTTGATTTTGTCGACTACACAGTATAGTAGGGTCAGTTGGGCACCGTCTGTGAAAGAAATAGCACCATCATGCAATTCACTCTGCCAGAAATTCGGAAACAATATGCTGTACTGATCCGCATTTACGCCGGAAGCACCAATGCGGACATTTCAGTGTGTTTGGGTGTCAATCTGAGGACAGTGCAATCTGATGACATGTACCGAGAGTCATTCATATATATCAGGTGAATTAATTTTATTTCACTTTTCAAGCTATACCCCGATATCACTTTCCGCTGTATCTGTATGAGTGGTATCATACAAATCACAAACAGCAATAGCAAGAGTCTCTCTGAAATATGCCTCGATGTTAATCACCGAAAATTTTGCACATTATGTTAACGCTGTATTCCAGTTCTTCATTGATTTCCTAATAAAATGTAAGATATTATCGGACACATATACCAACTCAAGACTTTATAAAACCCAGGAATGAGGGAACTTGTCATGCGTTTTCTTATAATCGATCCACGCCATACCCAAATTAGTTTGCCTTTTTTTGCAGTTGTTCAGCACATTTCTGTCTATCAGAAGTTGAGCATTTGTCCCTCAGTTCTTCCTCCTACATCCCTTCTGTCCCACTAGCAGTTCCTTATTCATTTGCAAGAAGTTATACACATAATTAAATATTATTCGTGTCATCAACTACCACATCAAGGATGAGTAGCACATAGGCCAGTAATTATCTACAGTATTACATTTACTGAGATCCTTTTGACAATGAACCGTCTTACCTGTGGTCATCCCCTTTAAGATTTCCACCTCGTTGTTGATCATTTTATCCATTTGCGAATCTGTTCTTTTATGCAATGTTGGGAAATGTTTTAGCCAATACATTGTACCCCATCCTGGCCGTGAAATGTTTGTCTGAATATTTTTTTATCATATCTAATGCACCTATTATGATAGGAATTGTTTCTGTTTTTTAGACTCCACATTAGAGTTACCTCTTTTCCCAGGTCTTTGTATTTTGAAAGTGTCTCCATTTCTTTTAGAGAAAGGTTGTCATCTGTTGGTATTAATACATCAAATAGAAAGCATTTTTCCCTCATGATCTCTGACAACTATATCTGACCTATTCGCCTTCATTTCTCTATCTGTGTGTATTGGCATATCCCATAGTAAGATTGCTTTCTTTTTTTTGTGACCTTTTCTGGCGTGTGCCTATACCATCTTCTTTCTGTTGTTATTCCATAGTGTTGGCATAGCTTCCAGTGTATGGAGGTTCCAACTCTGTCGTGTCTGTGAATATATTCGTCCTTAGCCAGGACTGGGCAGCTAGAGTCAATATGATTTATTATTATTATTATTATTGTTCAGTAGTTTTATTTTTATAACGTGCTTTCACTTCACTACCGAGCGCAGCTCTGTGCGCCTTGAGTATGTGCTGTGGTTTGCTGTGGTGCTCTTATGTTTACTGTATTGAAAGTGTTTTGCGTAGAATGTGTGCAGTACCCAGTAGTGCAATTTTCTGTATGTTATATATATTTGTAAGTCCTGGTGTTTTTGTTATGTATTTGTCTGAATATTTTTTTATTATACCTAAGGCACCTACTATGATAGGAATTGTTTCTGTTTTTAGATTTCACATTCGAGTTATCTCTATTTCCAGGTCTTTGTATTTTGAAAGTTTTTCCATTTCTTTTAGAGAAACGTTGTCATCTGCTGGTATTGATACATCAATTAGAAAGCATTTTTTTCTTCACGATCTTTGACAACTATATCTGGTCTATTTGCCTTAATTTCTCTATCTGTGTGTATTGGCATATCCCAGAGTATAGTTGCTTTCTCGTTTTCTGTGACCTTTTCTGGCGTGTGTTTATACCATCTTTGTTCTGTTGTTATTCCATAGTGTTGGCATAGCTTCCAGTGTATATAGGTCCCAGCTCTGTCGTGTCTGTGAATATATTCCTTCTTAGCAAGGACTGGGCAGCCAGAGATAATATAATTTATTGTTTCTTGTCGATCTCCACATATTCTACAGTTACTTGTTATATTTCTTTTCATTATGTGTTTTTGGTAATTTCTGGTCTTGTGCAGCAATTAAAAATCCTTCAGTCTCTGCTTTGAGTCCTGAGCTTCTCAGCCATTGCTGGGATTTTTCTCTGTCTATTTCTTTCGCATTTAGTTTAGCCCAGTATTTACCATGTAGGGGCTTTTCTTGCCATCGTTTTATCATGGTCCGTTGCTGTTCTAGTTTTAGTTTGGATTTCATTTGTTTTATAGCTTTTGTTTCTTCTTCTTCTTCTTCTTCTTCTTCTTCTTCTTCTTCTTCTTCTTCTTCTTCTTCTTCTTCTTCTTCTTCTTCTTCTTCTTCTTCTTCTTCTTCTTCTTCTTCTTCTTCTTCTTCTTCTTCTTCTTCTTCTTCTTCTTCTTCTTCTTCTTCTTCTTCTTCTTCTTCTTTTTCTTCTTCTTCTTCTTCGTATTTGTTAGTTAGATTGATTTCTTGTTTGTATTTGTCAGCTTCCTTAAATACTGAAAACAGTTTTTTATTTTGCTCGTGTTTTGTGGCTATTTGTATTAGTTTTCCTTGCTTCTGGAGTAGGTATTTTTGCAGTCCTATGGTGGTTATTTTATAATAGTTTTCTAGCTGTATAAGACCCCTGCCACCTTCTGTGCGTTG
Organism: Octopus bimaculoides; assembly: GCF_046866305.1. Classification (NCBI taxonomy): domain Eukaryota; kingdom Metazoa; phylum Mollusca; class Cephalopoda; order Octopoda; family Octopodidae; genus Octopus; species Octopus bimaculoides. The sequence goes on from NC_142928.1 coordinate 90,127,993, forward strand.
TATATATAGCCTTTCTATGTCAGATTTTGGGTGGTGCATCCTATATCCTGTCATTATTTTTCTTGTTTTCCTGTCTATTTTACATAGTTCGTTTAGCGTCCAGTTAAGGATGTTGTAGCTGTAGCTTATAACTGGGACAGCTAATGTGTTGATACCCATTATCTTGTTTTTAGCATTGAGCTCTGTTTTTAGTATTGATCTAACTCGTCTATAGTACTCTTTCCTTATTTTTTCTTTCATTTGTGTATGTTGTATCCTATCTAGTTCATTGACTCCTAAATACTTATATGATTGGCTTTCGTCTAGTTCTCTTATTTCATTGGCTTTATCTAGTGTTATATTGCTACTTTTAACTAATTTTCCTCTTTTCAGGGTTGCTTTGGCACATTTTTCTAATCCGAATTTCATATCTATTTCCTTGGTAAAGCCGTGTACTGTCTGTAGTAGTGTTTCTAGCTCTTTGTCGTTTTTTGCAGATAAATTTAGGTCATCCATATATAGAAGGTGGCTGACTGTTTTTCCGTACCATTTGTAACCGCATCCAGTTCTATTTAGCAATTCTGTTAAAGGTGTGAGTGGCAGGCAGAACAGGAGTGGAGAGAGCGTGTCTCCCTGGAATATTCCTCTTCTAATGGGGATGGCTTTCGTTTTCACAAGTCCCTCTTTTGTTTGGAGCTGTAGCACTGTCTGCCATTTGTTCATTGAGTGCTCTATGTATTTTATGATAATTGGTGCCACCTTGTTTATGGCTACTGTTTCCAGAATCCACGTGTGGGGAACACTGTCGAAAGCCTTTTGGTAGTCCACCCAGGCCATACTGAGGCCTTTCTTCTTTCTGCGGCTGTCTTCGGTTATGGCTTTATTGATCAATAATTGATCTTTACAGCCGTATGAGCCCTTGCAGCATCCCTTCTGCTCTTCTGGAAACAGGTTGTTATTTTCCAGGTGTTTACTCAATCTCTGCAATATTATTGCAGTAAAGGCTTTGTAGATCGTAGGGAGACAGGTTATAGGTCTATAGTTTTGTTACTGTTGTTGGTGTTGTTGTTATTGTTATTATTATTATTATTATTATTATTATTATTATTTACTTTTAATCTGCATGTTTGTTACAATCACTCACTCGCCGAGTGTTCTAGGGCGAGTGAAATATAAGAGATTTTACAGTATGACTGGAAGCTTGTGTAGGGCAAGAGGCGGTAGCGAAATATCTTCGTGTAATAAAACACAGACATGTAAACTGATAGGTTTTTTCCTAGGATGTGGGCAGTACTTGTCAGTGCAGGTGTTTACTCAATCTCTGCAATATTATTGCAGTAAAGGCTTTGTAGATCGTAGGGAGACAGGTTATAGGTCTATAGTTTTGTGGTTTCTCCGTTTCCGTGGATTTGGAGATTAAGATGGTTTTCCCTTTCGTGAGCCATTCAAGCATTGTCTCTGGATCTGCTAGTATGTTGTTAAAGTTTTCTGCCAGCTTTTTATGCATTCCTGGCAGGTGTTTTAATCAGAAATTGCGGATCTTGTCGTGTCCAGGTGCCTTTCAGTTGCTTAGTCTTTGCAGTGTCTGGGTGACCTATTCAGTTGTTATAGGGGCCCAGAGTTGCTCTGGTGCTAAGTTCGTTGTTTTAATGGTCCTTTTCTGGGTTTGTTGCTTCACCGACCATATTTGTTTCCAGAATTTCTCTAGTTCTTCTGCTGTTGGTGCTGAAGTAATGTCTATTTCATTTTTACCCAGTTCTTGGTAGAGTTTTTTGGGGTTGGATTTGAACTGTTTGTTTTGTTCAAAGAAACGTTGGCGTTTCTCATACCGGCGGATCCTTTGTGCTTTGGCCAGGATGTCTTGCTTTAGTTTTTCTTTTGTCTCAGGTAAGTCTTCTTCTGTAATGCTGTATTTGTACAGTATTTTTGTTTTCTTGTTACTTAGTAGTGTTGATTGTTTACTAATTTCGTTGAGAATCGATAAATATTTTCTCTTTTTTTAAAATTTTGTTCTGAATGTTATTTATCCACAAGGTCTGTTTGGGTGGTAGAACTCCTGTTCGGATGGGTTTGAGTGAGTATCCTGCTTCTTTTGTGGCTGCAGTGGCTGCCGCATATATTATGTCATTTAGCTCAGTGATATTGCCTGTTGTTTCTGTGGTTGTTAGTTCTGTGACGGCCAGGTTTATGCTATTTATTATTGATGTTGTTTTATTGTCTGATTATTATTATTATTATTATTATTATTATTATTATTATTGTTACTGTTGTTGGTGTTGGTGTTATTGTTATTATTATTATTATTATTATTATTATTATTATTATTATTATTATTTACTTTTAATCTGCATGTTTGTTACAATCACTCACTCGCCGAGTGTTCTAGGGCGAGTGAAATATAAGAGATTTTACAGTATGACTGCAAGCTTGTGTAGGGCAAGAGGCGGTAGCGAAATATCTTCGTGTAATAAAACACAGACATGTAAACTGATAGGGTTTTTCCTAGGATGTGGGCAGTACTTGTCAGCACAGGTGTTTACTCAATCTCTGCAAATTTATTGCAGTAAAGGCTTTGTAGATCGTAGGGAGACAAGTTATAGGTCTATAGTTTTGTGGTTTCTCCGTTTCCGTGGATTTGGAGATTAAGATGGTTTTCCCTTTCGTGAGCCATTCAAGCATTGTCTCTGGATCTGCTAGTATGTTGTTAAAGTTTTCTGCCAGCTTTTTATGCATTCCTGGCAGGTGTTTTAATCAGAAATTGCGGATCTTGTCGTGTCCAGGTGCCTTTCAGTTGCTTAGTCTTTGCAGTGTCTGGGTGACCTATTCAGTTGTTATAGGGGCCCAGAGTTGCTCTGGTGCTAAGTTCGTTGTTTTAATGGTCCTTTTCTGGGGTTGTTGCTTCACCGACCATATTTGTTTCCAGAATTTCTCTAGTTCTTCTGCTGTTGGTGCTGAAGTAATGTCTATTTCATTTTTACCCAGTTCTTGGTAGAGTTTTTTGGGGTTGGATTTGAACTGTTTGTTTTGTTCAAAGAAACGTTGGCGTTTCTCATACCGGCGGATCCTTTGTGCTTTGGCAAGGATGTCTTGCTTTAGTTTTTCTTTTGTCTCAGGTAAGTCTTCTTCTGTAATGCTGTATTTGTACAGTATTTTTGTTTTCTTGTTACTTAGTAGTGTTGATTGTTTACTAATTTCGTTGAGAATCGATAAATATTTTCTCTTTTTTTAAAATTTTGTTCTGGATGTTATTTATCCACAAGGTCTGTTTGGGTGGTAGAACTCCTGTTCGGATGGGTTTGAGTGAGTATCCTGCTTCTTTTGTGGCTGCAGTGGCTGCCGCATATATCATGTCATTTAGCTCAGTGATATTGCCTGTTGTTTCTGTGGTTGTTAGTTCCGTGACGGCCAGGTTTATGCTATTTATTATTGATGTTGTTTTATTGTCTTATTATTATTATTATTATTATTATTATTATTATTATTATTATTATTATTGTTACTGTTGTTGGTGTTGTTGTTATTGTTATTATTATTATTATTATTATTATTATTATTATTATTATTATTATTATTTACTTTTAATCTGCATGTTTGTTACAATCACTCACTCGCCGAGTGTTCTAGGGCGAGTGAAATATAAGAGATTTTACAGTATGACTGGAAGCTTGTGTAGGGCAAGAGGCGGTAGCGAAATATCTTCGTGTAATAAAACACAGACATGTAAACTGATAGGGTTTTTCCTAGGATGTGGGCAGTACTTGTCAGCACAGGTGTTTACTCAATCTCTGCAATATTATTGCAGTAAAGGCTTTGTAGATCGTAGGGAGACAGGTTATAAGTCTATAGTTTTGTGGTTTCTCCGTTTCCGTGGATTTGGAGATTAAGATGGTTTTCCCTTTCGTGAGCCATTCAAGCATTGTCTCTGGATCTGCTAGTATGTTGTTAAAGTTTTCTGCCAGCTTTTTATGCATTCCTGGCAGGTGTTTTAATCAGAAATTGCGGATCTTGTCGTGTCCAGGTGCCTTTCAGTTGCTTAGTCTTTGCAGTGTCTGGGTGACCTCTTCAGTTGTTATAGGGGCCCAGAGTTGCTCTGGTGCTAAGTTCGTTGTTTTAATGGTCCTTTTCTGGGGTTGTTGCTTCACCGACCATATTTGTTTCCAGAATTTCTCTAGTTCTTCTGCTGTTGGTGCTGAAGTAATGTCTATTTCATTTTTACCCAGTTCTTGGTAGAGTTTTTTGGGGTTGGATTTGAACTGTTTGTTTTGTTCAAAGAAACGTTGGCGTTTCTCATACCGGCGGATCCTTTTGCTTTGGCAAGGATGTCTTGCTTTAGTTTTTCTTTTGCCTCAGGTAAGTCTTCTTCTGTAATGCTGTATTTGTACAGTATTTTTGTGTTCTTCTTGTTACTTAGTAGTGTTGATTGTTTACTAATTTCGTTGAGAATCGATAAATCTTTTCTCTTTTTTTAAATTTTGTTCTGGATGTTATTTATCCACAAGGTCTGTTTTGGTGGTAGAACTCCTGTTCGGATTGGTTTGAGTGAGTATCCTGCTTCTTTTGTGGCTGCAGTGGCTGCCGCATATATTATGTCATTTAGCTCAGTGATATTGCCTGTTGTTTCTGTGGTTGTTAGTTCCGTGACGGCCAGGTTTATGCTATTTATTATTGATGTTGTTTTATTGTCTTATTATTATTATTATTATTATTATTATTATTATTATTATTATTATTATTATTGTTACTGTTGTTGGTGTTGTTGTTGTTGTTGTTGTTATTATTATTATTATTATTATTATTATTATTTACTTTTAATCTGCATGTTTGTTACAATCACTCACTCGCCGAGTGTTCTAGGGCGAGTGAAATATAAGAGATTTTACAGTATGACTGGAAGCTTGTGTAGGGCAAGAGGCGGTAGCGAAATATCTTCGTGTAATAAAACACAGACATGTAAACTGATAGGGTTTTTCCTAGGATGTGGGCAGTACTTGTCAGCACAGGTGTTTACTCAATCTCTGCGATATTATTGCAGTAAAGGCTTTGTAAATCGTAGGGAGACAGGTTATAGGTCTATAGTTTTGTGGTTTCTCCGTTTCCGTGGATTTGGAGATTAAGATGGTTTTCCCTTTCGTGAGCCATTCAAGCATTGTCTCTGGATCTGCTAGTATGTTGTTAAAGTTTTCTGCCAGCTTTTTATGCATTCCTGGCGGGTGTTTTAACCAGAAATTGGGGATCTTGTCGTGTCCAGGTGCCTTTCAGTTGCTTAGTCTTTGCAGTGTCTGGGTGACCTATTCAGTTGTTATAGGGGCCCAGAGTTGCTCAGGTGCTAAGTTCGTTGTTTTAATGGTCCTTTTCTGGGGTTGTTGCTTCACCGACCATATTTGTTTCCAGAATTTCTCTAGTTCTTCTGCTGTTGGTGCTGAAGTAATGTCTATTTCATTTTTACCCAGTTCTTGGTAGAGTTTTTGGGGGTTGGATTTGAACTGTTTGTTTTGTTCAAAGAAACGTTGGCGTTTCTCATACCGGCGGATCCTTTGTGCTTTGGCAAGGATGTCTTGCTTTAGTTTTTCTTTTGTCTCAGGTAAGTCTTCTTCTGTAATGCTGTATTTGTACAGTATTTTTGTTTTCTTGTTACTTAGTAGTGTTGATTGTTTACTAATTTCGTTGAGAATCGATAAATATTTTCTCTTTTTTTAAAATTTTGTTCTGGATGTTATTTATCCACAAGGTCTGTTTGGGTGGTAGAACTCCTGTTCGGATGGGTTTGAGTGAGTATCCTGCTTCTTTTGTGGCTGCAGTGGCTGCCGCATATATTATGTCATTTAGCTCAGTGATATTGCCTGTTGTTTCTGTGGTTGTTAGTTCCGTGACGGCCAGGTTTATGCTATTTATTATTGATGTTGTTTTATTGTCTTATTATTATTATTATTATTATTATTATTATTATTATTATTATTATTATTGTTACTGTTGTTGGTGTTGTTGTTATTGTTATTATTATTATTATTATTATTATTATTATTATTATTTACTTTTAATCTGCATGTTTGTTACAATCACTCACTCGCCGAGTGTTCTAGGGCGAGTGAAATATAAGAGATTTTACAGTATGACTGGAAGCTTGTGTAGGGCAAGAGGCGGTAGCGAAATATCTTCGTGTAATAAAACACAGACATGTAAACTGATAGGGTTTTTCCTAGGATGTGGGCAGTACTTGTCAGCACAGGTGTTTACTCAATCTCTGCAATATTATTGCAGTAAAGGCTTTGTAGATCGTAGGGAGACAGGTTATAGGTCTATAGTTTTGTGGTTTCTCCGTTTCCGTGGATTTGGAGATTAAGATGGTTTTCCCTTTCGTGAGCCATTCAAGCATTGTCTCTGGATCTGCTAGTATGTTGTTAAAGTTTTCTGCCAGCTTTTTATGCATTCCTGGCGGGTGTTTTAACCAGAAATTGGGGATCTTGTCGTGTCCAGGTGCCTTTCAGTTGCTTAGTCTTTGCAGTGTCTGGGTGACCTATTCAGTTGTTATAGGGGCCCAGAGTTGCTCAGGTGCTAAGTTCGTTGTTTTAATGGTCCTTTTCTGGGGTTGTTGCTTCACCGACCATATTTGTTTCCAGAATTTCTCTAGTTCTTCTGCTGTTGGTGCTGAAGTAATGTCTATTTCATTTTTACCCAGTTCTTGGTAGAGTTTTTTGGGGTTGGATTTGAACTGTTTGTTTTGTTCAAAGAAACGTTGGCGTTTCTCATACCGGCGGATCCTTTGTGCTTTGGCAAGGATGTCTTGCTTTAGTTTTTCTTTTGTCTCAGGTAAGTCTTCTTCTGTAATGCTGTATTTGTACAGTATTTTTGTTTTCTTGTTACTTAGTAGTGTTGATTGTTTACTAATTTCGTTGAGAATCGATAAATATTTTCTCTTTTTTTAAAATTTTGTTCTGAATGTTATTTATCCACAAGGTCTGTTTGGGTGGTAGAACTCCTGTTCGGATGGGTTTGAGTGAGTATCCTGCTTCTTTTGTGGCTGCAGTGGCTGCCGCATATATTATGTCATTTAGCTCAGTGATATTGCCTGTTGTTTCTGTGGTTGTTAGTTCTGTGACGGCCAGGTTTATGCTATTTATTATTGATGTTGTTTTATTGTCTGATTATTATTATTATTATTATTATTATTATTATTATTATTGTTACTGTTGTTGGTGTTGGTGTTATTGTTATTATTATTATTATTATTATTATTATTATTATTATTATTATTATTATTATTATTATTATTATTTACTTTTAATCTGCATGTTTGTTACAATCACTCACTCGCCGAGTGTTCTAGGGCGAGTGAAATATAAGAGATTTTACAGTATGACTGGAAGCTTGTGTAGGGCAAGAGGCGGTAGCGAAATATCTTCGTGTAATAAAACACAGACATGTAAACTGATAGGGTTTTTCCTAGGATGTGGGCAGTACTTGTCAGCACAGGTGTTTACTCAATCTCTGCAATATTATTGCAGTAAAGGCTTTGTAGATCGTAGGGAGACAGGTTATAGGTCTATAGTTTTGTGGTTTCTCCGTTTCCGTGGATTTGGAGATTAAGATGGTTTTCCCTTTCGTGAGCCATTCAAGCATTGTCTCTGGATCTGCTAGTATGTTGTTAAAGTTTTCTGCCAGCTTTTTATGCATTCCTGGCAGGTGTTTTAATCAGAAATTGCGGATCTTGTCGTGTCCAGGTGCCTTTCAGTTGCTTAGTCTTTGCAGTGTCTGGGTGACCTATTCAGTTGTTATAGGGGCCCAGAGTTGCTCTGGAGCTAAGTTCGTTGTTTTAATGGTCCTTTTCTGGGGTTGTTGCTTCACCGACCATATTTGTTTCCAGAATTTCTCTAGTTCTTCTGCTGTTGGTGCTGAAGTAATGTCTATTTCATTTTTACCCAGTTCTTGGTAGAGTTTTTGGGGGTTGGATTTGAACTGTTTGTTTTGTTCAAAGAAACGTTGGCGTTTCTCATACCGGCGGATCCTTTGTGCTTTGGCAAGGATGTCTTGCTTTAGTTTTTCTTTTGTCTCAGGTAAGTCTTCTTCTGTAATGCTGTATTTGTACAGTATTTTTGTTTTCTTGTTACTTAGTAGTGTTGATTGTTTACTAATTTCGTTGAGAATCGATAAATATTTTCTCTTTTTTTAAAATTTTGTTCTGGATGTTATTTATCCACAAGGTCTGTTTGGGTGGTAGAACTCCTGTTCGGATGGGTTTGAGTGAGTATCCTGCTTCTTTTGTGGCTGCAGTGGCTGCCGCATATATTATGTCATTTAGCTCAGTGATATTGCCTGTTGTTTCTGTGGTTGTTAGTTCCGTGACGGCCAGGTTTATGCTATTTATTATTGATGTTGTTTTATTGTCTTATTATTATTATTATTATTATTATTATTATTATTATTATTATTATTATTGTTACTGTTGTTGGTGTTGTTGTTATTGTTATTATTATTATTATTATTATTATTATTATTGTTACTGTTGTTGGTGTTGTTGTTATTGTTATTATTATTATTATTATTATTATTATTATTATTTACTTTTAATCTGCATGTTTGTTACAATCACTCACTCGCCGAGTGTTCTAGGGCGAGTGAAATATAAGAGATTTTACAGTATGACTGGAAGCTTGTGTAGGGCAAGAGGCGGTAGCGAAATATCTTCGTGTAATAAAACACAGACATGTAAACTGATAGGTTTTTTCCTAGGATGTGGGCAGTACTTGTCAGTGCAGGTGTTTACTCAATCTCTGCAATATTATTGCAGTAAAGGCTTTGTAGATCGTAGGGAGACAGGTTATAGGTCTATAGTTTTGTGGTTTCTCCGTTTCCGTGGATTTGGAGATTAAGATGGTTTTCCCTTTCGTGAGCCATTCAAGCATTGTCTCTGGATCTGCTAGTATGTTGTTAAAGTTTTCTGCCAGCTTTTTATGCATTCCTGGCAGGTGTTTTAATCAGAAATTGCGGATCTTGTCGTGTCCAGGTGCCTTTCAGTTGCTTAGTCTTTGCAGTGTCTGGGTGACCTATTCAGTTGTTATAGGGGCCCAGAGTTGCTCTGGTGCTAAGTTCGTTGTTTTAATGGTCCTTTTCTGGGGTTGTTGCTTCACCGACCATATTTGTTTCCAGAATTTCTCTAGTTCTTCTGCTGTTGGTGCTGAAGTAATGTCTATTTCATTTTTACCCAGTTCTTGGTAGAGTTTTTTGGGGTTGGATTTGAACTGTTTGTTTTGTTCAAAGAAACGTTGGCGTTTCTCATACCGGCGGATCCTTTGTGCTTTGGCAAGGATGTCTTGCTTTAGTTTTTCTTTTGTCTCAGGTAAGTCTTCTTCTGTAATGCTGTATTTGTACAGTATTTTTGTTTTCTTGTTACTTAGTAGTGTTGATTGTTTACTAATTTCGTTGAGAATCGATAAATATTTTCTCTTTTTTTAAAATTTTGTTCTGAATGTTATTTATCCACAAGGTCTGTTTGGGTGGTAGAACTCCTGTTCGGATGGGTTTGAGTGAGTATCCTGCTTCTTTTGTGGCTGCAGTGGCTGCCGCATATATTATGTCATTTAGCTCAGTGATATTGCCTGTTGTTTCTGTGGTTGTTAGTTCTGTGACGGCCAGGTTTATGCTATTTATTATTGATGTTGTTTTATTGTCTGATTATTATTATTATTATTATTATTATTATTATTATTATTATTGTTACTGTTGTTGGTGTTGGTGTTATTGTTATTATTATTATTATTATTATTATTATTATTATTATTATTATTATTATTATTATTTACTTTTAATCTGCATGTTTGTTACAATCACTCACTCGCCGAGTGTTCTAGGGCGAGTGAAATATAAGAGATTTTACAGTATGACTGGAAGCTTGTGTAGGGCAAGAGGCGGTAGCGAAATATCTTCGTGTAATAAAACACAGACATGTAAACTGATAGGGTTTTTCCTAGGATGTGGGCAGTACTTGTCAGCACAGGTGTTTACTCAAACTCTGTAATATTATTGCAGTAAAGGCTTTGTAGATCGTAGGGAGACAGGTTATAGGTCTATAGTTTTGTGGTTTCTCCGTTTCCGTGGATTTGGAGATTAAGATGGTTTTCCCTTTCGTGAGCCATTCAAGCATTGTCTCTGGATCTGCTAGTATGTTGTTAAAGTTTTCTGCCAGCTTTTTATGCATTCCTGGCAGGTGTTTTAATCAGAAATTGCGGATCTTGTCGTGTCCAGGTGCCTTTCAGTTGCTTAGTCTTTGCAGTGTCTGGGTGACCTATTCAGTTGTTATAGGGGCCCAGAGTTGCTCTGGTGCTAAGTTCGTTGTTTTAATGGTCCTTTTCTGGGGTTGTTGCTTCACCGACCATATTTGTTTCCAGAATTTCTCTAGTTCTTCTGCTGTTGGTGCTGAAGTAATGTCTATTTCATTTTTACCCAGTTCTTGGTAGAGTTTTTTGGGGTTGGATTTGAACTGTTTGTTTTGTTCAAAGAAACGTTGGCGTTTCTCATACCGGCGGATCCTTTGTGCTTTGGCAAGGATGTCTTGCTTTAGTTTTTCTTTTGTCTCAGGTAAGTCTTCTTCTGTAATGCTGTATTTGTACAGTATTTTTGTTTTCTTGTTACTTAGTAGTGTTGATTGTTTACTAATTTCGTTGAGAATCGATAAATATTTTCTCTTTTTTTAAAATTTTGTTCTGGATGTTATTTATCCACAAGGTCTGTTTGGGTGGTAGAACTCCTGTTCGGATGGGTTTGAGTGAGTATCCTGCTTCTTTTGTGGCTGCAGTGGCTGCCGCATATATTATGTCATTTAGCTCAGTGATATTGCCTGTTGTTTCTGTGGTTGTTAGTTCCGTGACGGCCAGGTTTATGCTATTTATTATTGATGTTGTTTTATTGTCTTATTATTATTATTATTATTATTATTATTATTATTATTATTATTATTATTATTATTATTATTGTTACTGTTGTTGGTGTTGTTGTTGTTGTTATTATTATTATTATTATTATTATTATTATTTACTTTTAATCTGCATGTTTGTTACAATCACTCACTCGCCGAGTGTTCTAGGGCGAGTGAAATATAAGAGATTTTACAGTATGACTGCAAGCTTGTGTAGGGCAAGAGGCGGTAGCGAAATATCTTCGTGTAATAAAACACAGACATGTAAACTGATAGGGTTTTTCCTAGGATGTGGGCAGTACTTGTCAGCACAGGTGTTTACTCAATCTCTGCAATATTATTGCAGTAAAGGCTTTGTAGATCGTAGGGAGACAGGTTATAGGTCTATAGTTTTGTGGTTTCTCCGTTTCCGTGGATTTGGAGATTAAGATGGTTTTCCCTTTCGTGAGCCATTCAAGCATTGTCTCTGGATCTGCTAGTATGTTGTTAAAGTTTTCTGCCAGCTTTTTATGCATTCCTGGCGGGTGTTTTAACCAGAAATTGGGGATCTTGTCGTGTCCAGGTGCCTTTCAGTTGCTTAGTCTTTGCAGTGTCTGGGTGACCTATTCAGTTGTTATAGGGGCCCAGAGTTGCTCAGGTGCTAAGTTCGTTGTTTTAATGGTCCTTTTCTGGGGTTGTTGCTTCACCGACCATATTTGTTTCCAGAATTTCTCTAGTTCTTCTGCTGTTGGTGCTGAAGTAATGTCTATTTCATTTTTACCCAGTTCTTGGTAGAGTTTTTTGGGGTTGGATTTGAACTGTTTGTTTTGTTCAAAGAAACGTTGGCGTTTCTCATACCGGCGGATCCTTTGTGCTTTGGCAAGGATGTCTTGCTTTAGTTTTTCTTTTGTCTCAGGTAAGTCTTCTTCTGTAATGCTGTATTTGTACAGTATTTTTGTTTTCTTGTTACTTAGTAGTGTTGATTGTTTACTAATTTCGTTGAGAATCGATAAATATTTTCTCTTTTTTTTAAATTTTGTTCTGAATGTTATTTATCCACAAGGTCTGTTTGGGTGGTAGAACTCCTGTTCGGATGGGTTTGAGTGAGTATCCTGCTTCTTTTGTGGCTGCAGTGGCTGCCGCATATATCATGTCATTTAGCTCAGTGATATTGCCTGTTGTTTCTGTGGTTGTTAGTTCCGTGACGGCCAGGTTTATGCTATTTATTATTGATGTTGTTTTATTGTTTTATTATTATTATTATTATTATTATTATTATTATTATTATTATTATTATTATTATTATTGTTACTGTTGTTGGTGTTGTTGTTGTTATTATTATTATTATTATTATTATTATTATTATTTACTTTTAATCTGCATGTTTGTTACAATCACTCACTCGCCGAGTGTTCTAGGGCGAGTGAAATATAAGAGATTTTACAGTATGACTGGAAGCTTGTGTAGGGCAAGAGGCGGTAGCGAAATATCTTCGTGTAATAAAACACAGACATGTAAACTGATAGGGTTTTTCCTAGGATGTGGGCAGTACTTGTCAGCACAGGTGTTTACTCAATCTCTGCGATATTATTGCAGTAAAGGCTTTGTAAATCGTAGGGAGACAGGTTATAGGTCTATAGTTTTGTGGTTTCTCCGTTTCCGTGGATTTGGAGATTAAGATGGTTTTCCCTTTCGTGAGCCATTCAAGCATTGTCTCTGGATCTGCTAGTATGTTGTTAAAGTTTTCTGCCAGCTTTTTATGCATTCCTGGCGGGTGTTTTAACCAGAAATTGGGGATCTTGTCGTGTCCAGGTGCCTTTCAGTTGCTTAGTCTTTGCAGTGTCTGGGTGACCTATTCAGTTGTTATAGGGGCCCAGAGTTGCTCAGGTGCTAAGTTCGTTGTTTTAATGGTCCTTTTCTGGGGTTGTTGCTTCACCGACCATATTTGTTTCCAGAATTTCTCTAGTTCTTCTGCTGTTGGTGCTGAAGTAATGTCTATTTCATTTTTACCCAGTTCTTGGTAGAGTTTTTGGGGGTTGGATTTGAACTGTTTGTTTTGTTCAAAGAAACGTTGGCGTTTCTCATACCGGCGGATCCTTTGTGCTTTGGCAAGGATGTCTTGCTTTAGTTTTTCTTTTGTCTCAGGTAAGTCTTCTTCTGTAATGCTGTATTTGTACAGTATTTTTGTTTTCTTGTTACTTAGTAGTGTTGATTGTTTACTAATTTCGTTGAGAATCGATAAATATTTTCTCTTTTTTTAAAATTTTGTTCTGGATGTTATTTATCCACAAGGTCTGTTTGGGTGGTAGAACTCCTGTTCGGATGGGTTTGAGTGAGTATCCTGCTTCTTTTGTGGCTGCAGTGGCTGCCGCATATATTATGTCATTTAGCTCAGTGATATTGCCTGTTGTTTCTGTGGTTGTTAGTTCCGTGACGGCCAGGTTTATGCTATTTATTATTGATGTTGTTTTATTGTCTTATTATTATTATTATTATTATTATTATTATTATTATTATTATTATTATTGTTACTGTTGTTGGTGTTGTTGTTATTGTTATTATTATTATTATTATTATTATTATTATTATTATTTACTTTTAATCTGCATGTTTGTTACAATCACTCACTCGCCGAGTGTTCTAGGGCGAGTGAAATATAAGAGATTTTACAGTATGACTGGAAGCTTGTGTAGGGCAAGAGGCGGTAGCGAAATATCTTCGTGTAATAAAACACAGACATGTAAACTGATAGGGTTTTTCCTAGGATGTGGGCAGTACTTGTCAGCACAGGTGTTTACTCAATCTCTGCAATATTATTGCAGTAAAGGCTTTGTAGATCGTAGGGAGACAGGTTATAGGTCTATAGTTTTGTGGTTTCTCCGTTTCCGTGGATTTGGAGATTAAGATGGTTTTCCCTTTCGTGAGCCATTCAAGCATTGTCTCTGGATCTGCTAGTATGTTGTTAAAGTTTTCTGCCAGCTTTTTATGCATTCCTGGCGGGTGTTTTAACCAGAAATTGGGGATCTTGTCGTGTCCAGGTGCCTTTCAGTTGCTTAGTCTTTGCAGTGTCTGGGTGACCTATTCAGTTGTTATAGGGGCCCAGAGTTGCTCAGGTGCTAAGTTCGTTGTTTTAATGGTCCTTTTCTGGGGTTGTTGCTTCACCGACCATATTTGTTTCCAGAATTTCTCTAGTTCTTCTGCTGTTGGTGCTGAAGTAATGTCTATTTCATTTTTACCCAGTTCTTGGTAGAGTTTTTTGGGGTTGGATTTGAACTGTTTGTTTTGTTCAAAGAAACGTTGGCGTTTCTCATACCGGCGGATCCTTTGTGCTTTGGCAAGGATGTCTTGCTTTAGTTTTTCTTTTGTCTCAGGTAAGTCTTCTTCTGTAATGCTGTATTTGTACAGTATTTTTGTTTTCTTGTTACTTAGTAGTGTTGATTGTTTACTAATTTCGTTGAGAATCGATAAATATTTTCTCTTTTTTTAAAATTTTGTTCTGAATGTTATTTATCCACAAGGTCTGTTTGGGTGGTAGAACTCCTGTTCGGATGGGTTTGAGTGAGTATCCTGCTTCTTTTGTGGCTGCAGTGGCTGCCGCATATATTATGTCATTTAGCTCAGTGATATTGCCTGTTGTTTCTGTGGTTGTTAGTTCTGTGACGGCCAGGTTTATGCTATTTATTATTGATGTTGTTTTATTGTCTGATTATTATTATTATTATTATTATTATTATTATTATTATTGTTACTGTTGTTGGTGTTGGTGTTATTGTTATTATTATTATTATTATTATTATTATTATTATTATTATTATTATTATTATTATTATTATTATTATTTACTTTTAATCTGCATGTTTGTTACAATCACTCACTCGCCGAGTGTTCTAGGGCGAGTGAAATATAAGAGATTTTACAGTATGACTGGAAGCTTGTGTAGGGCAAGAGGCGGTAGCGAAATATCTTCGTGTAATAAAACACAGACATGTAAACTGATAGGGTTTTTCCTAGGATGTGGGCAGTACTTGTCAGCACAGGTGTTTACTCAATCTCTGCAATATTATTGCAGTAAAGGCTTTGTAGATCGTAGGGAGACAGGTTATAGGTCTATAGTTTTGTGGTTTCTCCGTTTCCGTGGATTTGGAGATTAAGATGGTTTTCCCTTTCGTGAGCCATTCAAGCATTGTCTCTGGATCTGCTAGTATGTTGTTAAAGTTTTCTGCCAGCTTTTTATGCATTCCTGGCAGGTGTTTTAATCAGAAATTGCGGATCTTGTCGTGTCCAGGTGCCTTTCAGTTGCTTAGTCTTTGCAGTGTCTGGGTGACCTATTCAGTTGTTATAGGGGCCCAGAGTTGCTCTGGAGCTAAGTTCGTTGTTTTAATGGTCCTTTTCTGGGGTTGTTGCTTCACCGACCATATTTGTTTCCAGAATTTCTCTAGTTCTTCTGCTGTTGGTGCTGAAGTAATGTCTATTTCATTTTTACCCAGTTCTTGGTAGAGTTTTTGGGGGTTGGATTTGAACTGTTTGTTTTGTTCAAAGAAACGTTGGCGTTTCTCATACCGGCGGATCCTTTGTGCTTTGGCAAGGATGTCTTGCTTTAGTTTTTCTTTTGTCTCAGGTAAGTCTTCTTCTGTAATGCTGTATTTGTACAGTATTTTTGTTTTCTTGTTACTTAGTAGTGTTGATTGTTTACTAATTTCGTTGAGAATCGATAAATATTTTCTCTTTTTTTAAAATTTTGTTCTGGATGTTATTTATCCACAAGGTCTGTTTGGGTGGTAGAACTCCTGTTCGGATGGGTTTGAGTGAGTATCCTGCTTCTTTTGTGGCTGCAGTGGCTGCCGCATATATTATGTCATTTAGCTCAGTGATATTGCCTGTTGTTTCTGTGGTTGTTAGTTCCGTGACGGCCAGGTTTATGCTATTTATTATTGATGTTGTTTTATTGTCTTATTATTATTATTATTATTATTATTATTATTATTATTATTATTATTATTGTTACTGTTGTTGGTGTTGTTGTTATTGTTATTATTATTATTATTATTATTATTATTATTGTTACTGTTGTTGGTGTTGTTGTTATTGTTATTATTATTATTATTATTATTATTATTATTATTTACTTTTAATCTGCATGTTTGTTACAATCACTCACTCGCCGAGTGTTCTAGGGCGAGTGAAATATAAGAGATTTTACAGTATGACTGGAAGCTTGTGTAGGGCAAGAGGCGGTAGCGAAATATCTTCGTGTAATAAAACACAGACATGTAAACTGATAGGTTTTTTCCTAGGATGTGGGCAGTACTTGTCAGTGCAGGTGTTTACTCAATCTCTGCAATATTATTGCAGTAAAGGCTTTGTAGATCGTAGGGAGACAGGTTATAGGTCTATAGTTTTGTGGTTTCTCCGTTTCCGTGGATTTGGAGATTAAGATGGTTTTCCCTTTCGTGAGCCATTCAAGCATTGTCTCTGGATCTGCTAGTATGTTGTTAAAGTTTTCTGCCAGCTTTTTATGCATTCCTGGCAGGTGTTTTAATCAGAAATTGCGGATCTTGTCGTGTCCAGGTGCCTTTCAGTTGCTTAGTCTTTGCAGTGTCTGGGTGACCTATTCAGTTGTTATAGGGGCCCAGAGTTGCTCTGGTGCTAAGTTCGTTGTTTTAATGGTCCTTTTCTGGGGTTGTTGCTTCACCGACCATATTTGTTTCCAGAATTTCTCTAGTTCTTCTGCTGTTGGTGCTGAAGTAATGTCTATTTCATTTTTACCCAGTTCTTGGTAGAGTTTTTTGGGGTTGGATTTGAACTGTTTGTTTTGTTCAAAGAAACGTTGGCGTTTCTCATACCGGCGGATCCTTTGTGCTTTGGCAAGGATGTCTTGCTTTAGTTTTTCTTTTGTCTCAGGTAAGTCTTCTTCTGTAATGCTGTATTTGTACAGTATTTTTGTTTTCTTGTTACTTAGTAGTGTTGATTGTTTACTAATTTCGTTGAGAATCGATAAATATTTTCTCTTTTTTTAAAATTTTGTTCTGAATGTTATTTATCCACAAGGTCTGTTTGGGTGGTAGAACTCCTGTTCGGATGGGTTTGAGTGAGTATCCTGCTTCTTTTGTGGCTGCAGTGGCTGCCGCATATATTATGTCATTTAGCTCAGTGATATTGCCTGTTGTTTCTGTGGTTGTTAGTTCTGTGACGGCCAGGTTTATGCTATTTATTATTGATGTTGTTTTATTGTCTGATTATTATTATTATTATTATTATTATTATTATTATTATTATTGTTACTGTTGTTGGTGTTGGTGTTATTGTTATTATTATTATTATTATTATTATTATTATTATTATTATTATTATTATTATTTACTTTTAATCTGCATGTTTGTTACAATCACTCACTCGCCGAGTGTTCTAGGGCGAGTGAAATATAAGAGATTTTACAGTATGACTGGAAGCTTGTGTAGGGCAAGAGGCGGTAGCGAAATATCTTCGTGTAATAAAACACAGACATGTAAACTGATAGGGTTTTTCCTAGGATGTGGGCAGTACTTGTCAGCACAGGTGTTTACTCAAACTCTGTAATATTATTGCAGTAAAGGCTTTGTAGATCGTAGGGAGACAGGTTATAGGTCTATAGTTTTGTGGTTTCTCCGTTTCCGTGGATTTGGAGATTAAGATGGTTTTCCCTTTCGTGAGCCATTCAAGCATTGTCTCTGGATCTGCTAGTATGTTGTTAAAGTTTTCTGCCAGCTTTTTATGCATTCCTGGCAGGTGTTTTAATCAGAAATTGCGGATCTTGTCGTGTCCAGGTGCCTTTCAGTTGCTTAGTCTTTGCAGTGTCTGGGTGACCTATTCAGTTGTTATAGGGGCCCAGAGTTGCTCTGGTGCTAAGTTCGTTGTTTTAATGGTCCTTTTCTGGGGTTGTTGCTTCACCGACCATATTTGTTTCCAGAATTTCTCTAGTTCTTCTGCTGTTGGTGCTGAAGTAATGTCTATTTCATTTTTACCCAGTTCTTGGTAGAGTTTTTTGGGGTTGGATTTGAACTGTTTGTTTTGTTCAAAGAAACGTTGGCGTTTCTCATACCGGCGGATCCTTTGTGCTTTGGCAAGGATGTCTTGCTTTAGTTTTTCTTTTGTCTCAGGTAAGTCTTCTTCTGTAATGCTGTATTTGTACAGTATTTTTGTTTTCTTGTTACTTAGTAGTGTTGATTGTTTACTAATTTCGTTGAGAATCGATAAATATTTTCTCTTTTTTTAAAATTTTGTTCTGGATGTTATTTATCCACAAGGTCTGTTTGGGTGGTAGAACTCCTGTTCGGATGGGTTTGAGTGAGTATCCTGCTTCTTTTGTGGCTGCAGTGGCTGCCGCATATATTATGTCATTTAGCTCAGTGATATTGCCTGTTGTTTCTGTGGTTGTTAGTTCCGTGACGGCCAGGTTTATGCTATTTATTATTGATGTTGTTTTATTGTCTTATTATTATTATTATTATTATTATTATTATTATTATTATTATTATTATTATTATTATTATTATTATTATTGTTACTGTTGTTGGTGTTGTTGTTGTTGTTATTATTATTATTATTATTATTATTATTATTTACTTTTAATCTGCATGTTTGTTACAATCACTCACTCGCCGAGTGTTCTAGGGCGAGTGAAATATAAGAGATTTTACAGTATGACTGCAAGCTTGTGTAGGGCAAGAGGCGGTAGCGAAATATCTTCGTGTAATAAAACACAGACATGTAAACTGATAGGGTTTTTCCTAGGATGTGGGCAGTACTTGTCAGCACAGGTGTTTACTCAATCTCTGCAATATTATTGCAGTAAAGGCTTTGTAGATCGTAGGGAGACAGGTTATAGGTCTATAGTTTTGTGGTTTCTCCGTTTCCGTGGATTTGGAGATTAAGATGGTTTTCCCTTTCGTGAGCCATTCAAGCATTGTCTCTGGATCTGCTAGTATGTTGTTAAAGTTTTCTGCCAGCTTTTTATGCATTCCTGGCGGGTGTTTTAACCAGAAATTGGGGATCTTGTCGTGTCCAGGTGCCTTTCAGTTGCTTAGTCTTTGCAGTGTCTGGGTGACCTATTCAGTTGTTATAGGGGCCCAGAGTTGCTCAGGTGCTAAGTTCGTTGTTTTAATGGTCCTTTTCTGGGGTTGTTGCTTCACCGACCATATTTGTTTCCAGAATTTCTCTAGTTCTTCTGCTGTTGGTGCTGAAGTAATGTCTATTTCATTTTTACCCAGTTCTTGGTAGAGTTTTTTGGGGTTGGATTTGAACTGTTTGTTTTGTTCAAAGAAACGTTGGCGTTTCTCATACCGGCGGATCCTTTGTGCTTTGGCAAGGATGTCTTGCTTTAGTTTTTCTTTTGTCTCAGGTAAGTCTTCTTCTGTAATGCTGTATTTGTACAGTATTTTTGTTTTCTTGTTACTTAGTAGTGTTGATTGTTTACTAATTTCGTTGAGAATCGATAAATATTTTCTCTTTTTTTTAAATTTTGTTCTGAATGTTATTTATCCACAAGGTCTGTTTGGGTGGTAGAACTCCTGTTCGGATGGGTTTGAGTGAGTATCCTGCTTCTTTTGTGGCTGCAGTGGCTGCCGCATATATCATGTCATTTAGCTCAGTGATATTGCCTGTTGTTTCTGTGGTTGTTAGTTCCGTGACGGCCAGGTTTATGCTATTTATTATTGATGTTGTTTTATTGTTTTATTATTATTATTATTATTATTATTATTATTATTATTATTATTATTATTATTATTATTGTTACTGTTGTTGGTGTTGTTGTTGTTATTATTATTATTATTATTATTATTATTATTATTTACTTTTAATCTGCATGTTTGTTACAATCACTCACTCGCCGAGTGTTCTAGGGCGAGTGAAATATAAGAGATTTTACAGTATGACTGGAAGCTTGTGTAGGGCAAGAGGCGGTAGCGAAATATCTTCGTGTAATAAAACACAGACATGTAAACTGATAGGGTTTTTCCTAGGATGTGGGCAGTACTTGTCAGCACAGGTGTTTACTCAATCTCTGCGATATTATTGCAGTAAAGGCTTTGTAAATCGTAGGGAGACAGGTTATAGGTCTATAGTTTTGTGGTTTCTCCGTTTCCGTGGATTTGGAGATTAAGATGGTTTTCCCTTTCGTGAGCCATTCAGGAATTGTCTCTGGATATGCTCGTATGTTGTTAAAGTTTTCTGCCAGCTTTTTATGCATTCCTGGCGGGTGTTTTAACCAGAAATTGGGGATCTTGTCGTGTCCAGGTGCCTTTCAGTTGCTTAGTCTTTGCAGTGTCTGGGTGACCTATTCAGTTGTTATAGGGGCCCAGAGTTGCTCAGGTGCTAAGTTCGTTGTTTTAATGGTCCTTTTCTGGGGTTGTTGCTTCACCGACCATATTTGTTTCCAGAATTTCTCTAGTTCTTCTGCTGTTGGTGCTGAAGTAATGTCTATTTCATTTTTACCCAGTTCTTGGTAGAGTTTTTTGGGGTTGGATTTGAACTGTTTGTTTTGTTCAAAGAAACGTTGGCGTTTCTCATACCGGCGGATCCTTTGTGCTTTGGCAAGGATGTCTTGCTTTAGTTTTTCTTTTGTCTCAGGTAAGTCTTCTTCTGTAATGCTGTATTTGTACAGTATTTTTGTTTTCTTGTTACTTAGTAGTGTTGATTGTTTACTAATTTCGTTGAGAATCGATAAATATTTTCTCTTTTTTTAAAATTTTGTTCTGGATGTTATTTATCCACAAGGTCTGTTTGGGTGGTAGAACTCCTGTTCGGATGGGTTTGAGTGAGTATCCTGCTACTTTTGTGGCTGCAGTGGCTGCCGCATATATCATGTCATTTAGCTCAGTGATATTGCCTGTTGTTTCTGTGGTTGTTAGTTCCGTGACGGCCAGGTTTATGCTATTTATTATTGATGTTGTTTTATTGTTTTATTATTATTATTATTATTATTATTATTATTATTATTATTATTATTATTATTGTTACTGTTGTTGTTGTTGTTGTTGTTGTTATTATTATTATTATTATTATTATTGTTACTGTTGTTGTTGTTGTTGTTGTTGTTATTATTATTATTATTATTATTATTATTATTATTTACTTTTAATCTGCATGTTTGTTACAATCACTCACTCGCCGAGTGTTCTAGGGCGAGTGAAATATAAGAGATTTTACAGTATGACTGGAAGCTTGTGTAGGGCAAGAGGCGGTAGCGAAATATCTTAGTGTAATAAAACACAGACATGTAAACTGATAGGGTTTTTCCTAGGATGTGGGCAGTACTTGTCAGCACAGGTGTTTACTCAATCTCTGCGATATTATTGCAGTAAAGGCTTTGTAAATCGTAGGGAGACAGGTTATAGGTCTATAGTTTTATGGTTTCTCCGTTTCCGTGGATTTGGAGATTAAGATGGTTTTCCCTTTCGTGAGCCATTCAGGAATTGTCTCTGGATATGCTAGTATGTTGTTAAAGTTTTCTGCCAGCTTTTTATGCATTCCTGGCGGGTGTTTTAACCAGAAATTGGGGATCTTGTCGTGTCCAGGTGCCTTTCAGTTGCTTAGTCTTTGCAGTGTCTGGGTGACCTATTCAGTTGTTATAGGGGCCCAGAGTTGCTCAGGTGCTAAGTTCGTTGTTTTAATGGTCCTTTTCTGGGGTTGTTGCTTCACCGACCATATTTGTTTCCAGAATTTCTCTAGTTCTTCTGCTGTTGGTGCTGAAGTAATGTCTATTTCATTTTTACCCAGTTCTTGGTAGAGTTTTTGGGGGTTGGATTTGAACTGTTTGTTTTGTTCAAAGAAACGTTGGCGTTTCTCATACCGGCGGATCCTTTGTGATTTGGCAAGGATGTCTTGCTTTAGTTTTTCTTTTGTCTCAGGTAAGTCTTCTTCTGTAATGCTGTATTTGTACAGTATTTTTGTTTTCTTGTTACTTAGTAGTGTTGATTGTTTACTAATTTCGTTGAGAATCGATAAATATTTTCTCTTTTTTTTAAATTTTGTTCTGGATGTTATTTATCCACAAGGTCTGTTTGGGTGGTAGAACTCCTGTTCGGATGGGTTTGAGTGAGTATCCTGCTTCTTTTGTGGCTGCAGTGGCTGCCGCATATATTATGTCATTTAGCTCAGTGATATTGCCTGTTGTTTCTGTGGTTGTTAGTTCCGTGACGGCCAGGTTTATGCTATTTATTATTGATGTTGTTTTATTGTCTTATTATTATTATTATTATTATTATTATTATTATTATTATTATTATTATTATTATTATTATTGTTACTGTTGTTGTTGTTGTTGTTGTTGTTGTTGTTGTTGTTATTATTATTATTATTTACTTTTAATCTGCATGTTTGTTACAATCACTCACTCGCCGAGTGTTCTAGGGCGAGTGAAATATAAGAGATTTTACAGTATGACTGAAAGCTTGTGTAGGGCAAGAGGCGGTAGCGAAATATCTTCGTGTAATACAACACAGACATGTAAACTGATAGGGTTTTTCCTAGGATGTGGGCAGTACTTGTCAGCACAAACTTTTGTATTTCTCTCCGACATGGTTCTCCTGGGATATTATCTAGATGTTTCTGACATCCCTTTTTTATCATACCAAGGGTACCCGCAATAACAGGAACAGTTTTCGTTTTAAGATGCCACATCTTTTTGTATTTCAATTTCCAAGTCCTTATATTTACTTAATTTGTCAAATTTCTTTACAGATATATTTTTATCAGTTGGAACATTTACATCTATTAGTCTACAATAACTTTCTTCTCTGTCTTTAATGACTATGTCTGGTCGATTAGCCTGGATCGTTCTATCAGTGTTGACCTGAAAATCTCGTAGGATAGTAACATTTTTACCTTCAACAACTGGCTCAGGATGATATTCATACCAGTAAGCAGGAGTGCTGATTTTGTTGTGTTTACATATTTTCTGATGTAAATATACTGTCCTACCCTATCGAATATAAAAAAGAGCAAGTTTAAAACATCACTAAACAGTTATGCCCGGAAACATAGTTACCAAAAAAATAGAGGTGATTTTTGATCCATCAGCCGACGATACGATAAATATATCCATTCGAAGAACAAATAAATACGTCTTCTGTTGTCACCGTCAATGCTTTGATGTCAAACCAAAAATCATGTCGCATCGGTCATCGTCCGGGACAAGGATCACGTTAACTAGTGACGAACAAGACTGGGGTCCAAAAGTCTGCTGCTGGAACGAACTCTCAAAAAACCGAACTACCAGGTAAGAACTAAGATAACCCTAACCCTAGACCTGTAGTGACACCACCAAAAACACGACCTAAAGCGAAACGCATAAAATAGATTAGAGATGATTATAGAAGCGTGTTGAAAGCTTTCTCTACAGCCCAACTAAACCTAAACATTAATTTCATTGTACAAGTATACGCTTCATGGAGAAACTTAGTAGGCAACGAAGTACGCAGATATATAGACGCAACTAAATTAAGTGATGTACGCAGAGACATCATTAAAATGAAAAGGTTAACTGACGCGTAAAATAGCCAAATTAGGACACAGATATCCTATGGAAGACGAAATGAAAACAGCAAAAATGTAGCTGAAATAGGTAACAGATGCACAGAACCCAATGTACGGGCAGTATATCCCAACGAGGAAGCTGAGGAAAGAATAACGAAGAACAGATATGCAGAAAAAGAAGAGAAAGTAGGCCTGCCTCAAGTACACCAGAAACGTTGGCGTTTCTCATATCGGCGGATCCTTTGTGTTTTGGCAAGGATATCTTGCTTTAGCTTTTCTTTTACCTCAGGTAAATCTTTTTCTGTAATGTATTTGCATAGTATTTAAGTTTTCTTCTTGTTACTTAGTAGTGTTGATTGTTTACTAATTTCGTTAAGAATTGACAGATCTTTTCTCTTTTTTTAAATTTTCGTTTTGTTTTTTTTTTGACATTATTTATCCACAGGGTTTGTTTGGGCGGTAAAACTCCTGTTTCGACGGGTTTGAGGGAGTATCCTGCTTCTTTCCTGGCTGCAGTGGCTGTTGCATATATTATGTCATTTAGCTCAGTGATATTGCCATTTGTTTCTGTGGCTATTAGTTCCGTGACGGCCAGGTTTATGCAATTTATTATTGATGTTGTTTTATTGTCAATTTTGATTGTTGTCATCATTGTAGGGTTTGCTACCCGGGTGTGTTTATTTGAGATTTTCATGTAAAGGTTTACCACAGTAGAACACCAACTCTAATTTGGTTGCCAATTTTGCCCTGTTTAACTTTCCGCAGGCCTCCCACAGACGCAGAGGATACACCGGCCAACGCAAGGCAAGAGTGGCACCAATGCAGAGGTTACACCGGCCAATGCAGGGCAGGAGTAGCATCAATTTCTTCTCAGGATTTTTACTCAGTTTCCAGGGCTCCGACAATTATTGGTACTACTACCACCTTTTTCATCAACCACAACTGCTTAACCTCCCAAGCTAACCTCTCATATCTATCGACTTTTCTTTCTTCCTTATCGCATACCTTGTGTCATCTGGGCATGTTATATCTATGATCCAGCATCGTTTGCTTTCTTTCTCTACGTTTAGTTTTCTATTCCCTATCTCGTAAACGCACTGAATCATAAAATCCCACAAGGTCTTTGCATTATCATTTTCGATGATGCCTTCGGGTTTATGTTCGTACCATTTTTTTTTGCTCTGTTAAGTCCGTTATTATTATTATTGTTGTTGTTGTTGTTGTTGTTGTTGTTGTTGTTAGATAATACAAAGAGCGCGATGCGATTGCACTTTTCGTTTTGAACTCGACAAATACACACTAGCTGTCGAAATATTGTTCAATCAATAAAGATATCTATTGCAATCGCATCGTGCTCTTCGTATTGTCTATTTACTTTTGTGAAGAGTTACGTCAATCCTTTTGAAATATCAAACTCAAGTAAATTGAGATGTTTGATTTTATGTTAGACTGAATAAGAGTTGGAGCATTTAGATTTACCAGTTGTAAATTTGAAATCTGAAGACTGATGATGTCATTCTATCAAAGTTGACATGCTGGTTGGTCCCTGAAGCTGCAACATCTCCAGCACTTTCTAGATGGTGAGCAGGAGTGGTCGGTGTTTGTAAGATGCAGTTTCCCACAGTTTGTCTCTTTGATTGAGCTGCAGTCCTGGATCATGCATAGACCGAGGCAGGATGCTTGACGCCTAGAGTGTCGTTAGGCGTTCACAAACCTCTATTCGTCGGGGAATGCAGTCAGTGGAAATTCCGCTATGGGGTTCTATAGAGGCTTAGTGGCGGGTAAGTGCGACGACGTTCTTGAGGAGAATCTGGGCGTCGACGAATAGAATTTGGCTGGTCTGTTCTGGAGAACTTTCGGGTTGGGGCCTATGGATAATTTCTAGAAATCCTCGACCTGGCAGTGCTACCGGGGACGCTACCTGTTCGAAATAAACTCTTCAGGCACAGAAGTGCAGTCAGCCGGACTCGCCCGAGATGCACGCGGAGCGACAAAACCATCCTGCACGCCCTTGTCCAGTGTCCGAGTATTTCTAATATGTGGGTTTATGTCGAACACCTACTGTTGCGTGTAGGACGAATCCGACTACCGGCTGAGTTCATTGCGAGGATAGTCCCGCTGCCTTCCTTTAACCGGGAAGGGCAGGCTGTTTTTCTTTGCCTGGTGGCCTTAGCGAAAGAGGTTGAGTGGTTGACCAGATTGAAAGGGCTGAAGATAGATACTTTCCTCTTTGGCCCAAACTTCATCAATTTTTTCAAGTTTCCCTTGAAAAGGAATGTGAGGGCGGAGAGAGAATTTTGTTAAAAGGTGGCTGAATGTCACAAGAACGGTTCAAGTGAATGGGCCTAATCTAAGCATGTGTCTGTAAACAAAGTGGAAAGGCCACTTACCCTGGGGGTCAGGACTGTTTTGGACTTGCAGGGTTTTCAAGGGCAGTACCAGGAGGTCCCCTACATTTGGGGAATTTTGTTGCTATATTCGATTGATTTTTTTTTCATTGTTTACACGACCTTCATGTAACCCAACATTGTATTTGTCCTGTACTGTCCATAATGCTTTTTGTATATAAACCCTTTGTGGTTAATAAAGAAATTATTATTATTATTATTAGTAGTAGTAGTAGTAGTAGTAGTAGTAGTATTGTTATTATTATTATTATTATTATTATTCGTCTGCCGCTGCGTTCTGAGTTCAAATTCTGCCGCGGTCGACTTTGCCTTTCATCCTTTCGGGGTCGATTAAATAAGTACCAGTAACTCACTGGGATCGATGTAATCAACTTAATCCCATCCTCCAAAATTTAATACCTTGTGCTTCCTGTAGAAAAAATTATTATTATTACTATTAGTAGTAGTAGTAGTAGTAGTGGTAGTAGTAGTAGTAGTAGTAGTAGTAGTAGTAGTAGTAGTAGCAGCAGCAGCAGCAGCAGCAGCAGTAGTAGTAGTAGTAGTAGTAGTAGTAGTAGTAGTAGTAATGGAGGTGGTGGTAGCGGCAGTGGTGCTGGTGGTAGTCGTAGGAGCAGCATCTGTAGCAGCAGCAGCAGCAGTAGTAGTAGTAGTAGTAGTAGTAGTAGTAGTAGTAGTAGTAGAAGAAGCAGCAGCAGCAGCAGCAGTAGTAGTAGTAGTAGTAGTAGTAGTCTTGACCAATTATAGATACTAAAATCGCACAATTGATCTTATTCCTCGTAGAATCCATGTGGGTAGCAGGTGACCACCTGTAACCTTAGATATCCACATGTTTACATTAAGTCATCAGGTGTTCGAAACCGATCTGATGTTCTTCCCTGTTCGTAAGAAGCCCTACAGGACATTCAATTCTAATCTTTATCATTTCCTTATTTCACCACGTAGAGTCCCTAACGTAGAAATTATTACGGGTACAGATTTGTTATACGATTCAAAAATAAAATTCACATTTGTGCACTTTTTGCATAGCTCAATACAACACATACTCCCCACGGTGATCGCTGAGAATAAAGCAACGAAGACAGCACATTTTTTTCCACCTGGTTGAAAATTCGGAATTTAAATACAGATCACTTTGATGAACGTGTAAGGAATGTCAAACAGAGTACCAATGGGGGGGGGGGGGCTGAAAAGTTTCTTGCTTTAAGGTGTCGCAAAAGGCCTGGCTGGAGGCCCAAATTTCCGAAATCATTTTCAGGGCTTACAAAAACTTAAGGCCGCTGCAATAAGTGTGTGAATCTCAGTGTCTGTTGAATGACATCATAATTAACTGATCCTTCTGTATTTTCTTATATCCAAAGCCAGGAACTTTTAAGCACCCTCTCGTAGAAGTGCAACGTCCTGGAGCTTTAGAGGGAAAGTATTTGACGTTATGTCAAATATTTTCCATGAGGCATGAATTAAAAAATACACTCTATGCTTATCACAGGTTTTTTCTTCTTTTTTCTAGAAAGGCCAGATTCAAGGGAATATATTAGGAAGTAAAGAATAGGAAACATGAACGTTTATCCATTTTCTTACTGTTGTATACAACTGATGTTATACATAACTTTGTTTCTCGTAGATTCTATATATCTAACGAATTTTACTGGTAATAGACTTGCGTTTTAGTCTTTTGCCTGGTTAACAGTTTCTCATTTATTGAATTAAAATGCAGTCGTTGCTTTTATCAAGGACACACTAAAACCCTAATCAGAAACTGAACTTGATACCTCCCTCCCTCTCCCCATCTCAGTCTCCCTTCTCTATTTCACGTATGGTCACGATGTTCATTTCTGCAGAAATGCAGAAAGGTTGAGTGAGGGACTAGCAACCTTTTCTCGCCGTACTGGAACTGTCTGTGGACGGAAGCATACTTTACCAGCAGGAAATAAAGAAAATAATGACTTTGTACTACATTTATCGAAATTGAATAGAAACAGATGTTGAGAAAGACAAAATGAAGGAACATTAAGACTCACCTCATATATATTATTTGTACGCTAGCAGCTTCGGTATAAATATATCAGTCTTGAATTAAATCAGAAATAAAGTCTTACCTTGCACAACTAATGCATATTACTTAACTATGTTGTGTTACTCAATGCAACATAAAAGATATTCTAGTAAAATATAAAGCAGGTAACTTGATGCGAGTTTGAAAGGGGATTTATAGAATACAAACATGGTAAGCATTGGATATCTCCAAATCGATTTTTCTATTCTGTCTTTTGTTATAAGTTCCTAGATTCCTAAAACCGTCATTTAAGTTAGTAAGCTACAATATTATACTATGATGAATTACTTATATTTCAGACATTTAATACAGCGTTCGTATGAATCTCTTGCTTGTATTTCGATAACATTATACCGGCATTGTTATTATCACAACTAAATTAACTTCCCGAACGAAACGACACATCTATGCAAATATGTTTCTGCTTGTGTGTCTGTGTGTGTATGTAATTATATAAGTATCTTTCTCTCCTTCTCTCTCTTTATCTCCTTCTCT
Organism: Octopus bimaculoides; assembly: GCF_046866305.1. NCBI lineage: Eukaryota > Metazoa > Mollusca > Cephalopoda > Octopoda > Octopodidae > Octopus > Octopus bimaculoides. The sequence goes on from NC_142928.1 coordinate 90,156,329, forward strand.
CTCTTTATCTCCTCCTCTCTCTATTTCCCTATCTATCTATCTATCTATCTCTCTCTCTCTCTCTATCTATTTTTAAAATTTTATTTATTTATTTATTTATTTTTTGAAAGAAAAGCTCTACAGTTGTATTTGTCCCCTCTGTGTGCAGCCCTGTGTGGCTAATAAAAGAAAGTTATCTATCTATCTATCTATCTATCTATCTATCTATCTATCTATCTATCTATCTATCTATCTATTTGGATATATATATACGATTTAGATAAAACTTAGATATGTTTCGACCAAAGGTTGGTCCAGGCCATGTTTAAATTAATATCACCACCTGATAAGATTATCTAAATTCCTAAAGTTCTAAATATTATCTACAGTCAAGTTTTGTTTATGGTCCATTCAGGTAGTAAGTACTTGTTGAGTGAGTTGCATTCAGGTATAGGTGGCTTGACTGTATATAATATTTAGAACTTTAGGAATTTAGATAATCTTATCAGGTGGTGCTATTAATTTAAACATGGCCTGGACCAACCTTTGGTAGAAACATATCTAAGTTCTATCTAAATTGTATATATATATCCAAATAGATAGATAGATAGATAGGTGGCTTATCCGGTATTCCTTGAAGAAATCTGTCCAGACTCCGTTTAGAGGTAATGGGATCCTTTTCCTCTTTGATCAGTTTTGAAACAATGTTAAACAGGGCAGGGCCTGTTGAGGAAAAAAATTATATATATATATATATATATATATATATATATATATATATATATATATATATATATATATATATATATATATATATATATATAATACAAAGAATATATATACATGTATACACACATATATGTACATACTTACATCTACATGTGTATATATATGCATATCAGGGTACAGGACGTTAGAACAATGAACTACAGACAACGGAACGAACACATAGGAAAACGGAAAGCCACTTGGAATATCCCTTCATCAGCTGTCTCTATTCTAACTAGACGTTTCGAAGATAAGACAGAACGTACTCTAGAATAGTCTCTTCCTGAGTAGTAGATCAACCCACTACACAGAGGATTCCAAGGTGGCAAACACAAACCAAGACAGGAAAAATTGGACAGTGAAAACAACATTCAAAGGCCGTACGGCCAAACGCGAATCTGAGGTAGAACGCTAGTAGTTCGTCTTGCCTTCACAGCGGCTGGAGTGAAAAGAAAGTTGACCACAGGTCACACGAGAGCAGAGAGGATGGTGGAGGGAGGAAGTAGAACAAGGAGGAAGGGACAGAAGGGTATAGCAGTGAAGTAGAGGCCAGGACAGAGGGATAGATAGAAAGATAGAGGAAGATAGATAGATAGATAAATAGATAGAAAGATAGATAAATAAATAGAAAGATAGATAGATAGATAGATAGATAGATAGATAGATAGATAGATAGAAAGATAGAGTCACGTCAGAATAATAAAGTAGACTTAATTGCAAAAAAAGACGTGTGCGTTCAATAATGTAATAATACAAAGAATATATATACATGTATAGACACATATATGTACATACTTATATCTACATGTGTATATATATGCATATCAGGGTACAGGACGTTATATATATATATATATATATATATATATATATATATATATATATATATATATATATATATATATATATATATATATATATATAAGCATGTCTACATAGGTGTGTGTGTGTGTGTGTGTATGTGTATGTGTATGTGATTCTATATTTATAATTATGCACAGATATGTGTATGTATATATATGTGTGTATAAATATATTTATACACAAGAATACACACATACATACACGTACATACATACATACAAACATACATACATATATACATCCATGCATATGTGTGTAAATGCATGTAGATACATACATATAATATTAAGAATAATAAAGACTATGGAGACTTTGCATCCACAAAATTCATATTTTATGTATGTACGCCGTTTTATAATGACCTACACGTGTTTCCACTGCAGTGTCCACTCACTGTTGCAAATGCAAACTTGCAATATCACCGGTGTATCCTCGAAGATTATCAAATGGACGGATTCTGATGGAGCTGCATTGACAATATTGCAAGGTTGTATTTGCAACAATGAGTAGTCTCTGCAGTAGAAACCCGTGTAGCTCATTATAATGTTCTGTATATAAGTACTGAATAAATTCTGTGGATGTACGAGTCTCCATACTTTTTATTATTATTAATATTACAATACACTCCAAATAATATTTACTGTCCAGCGAAGAGAACACGGAAGTACGCATCGGAAAAAAGTTAGATACTGATCGTTGTGGTTAGCTGCATGTGTGTGTGTATGTGTGTATGTATATGTATAATATTTCAATATTCAATCTCAAGTATTAATAATAAATGTCTTATGCGTCTTTCTATATGCACACTTATGTAAATCTTAGTAATGAAACATATAATACGGAATAAATAATACAAAAATAAATTCCAGTTTTCTATTTTAATATACGAGAGGGATATCCCGAACAAACCAGAATTTTGTAATATTATTTTATCACTTAGGTGAAGTATATTTGCCACTTAAATGTCGCTGACCCCTAAGGGTGGATGTTACTGTTGCTTTTAGCCCCAGGAGAGCATCTCCTCCAGCTGGCCATTGACACACATCTACGTCCTGTCTGTATTTGCAAAGGGAAGTCATCCTTCCCATCTTGATCTGCGATATGCACGGACTCGAGTTTCTAGGTATTTACCTGTCCTCAGCGTACGACAATCGCCGACCTTCGATGCGAAAGATTTCCCTTTGCATATACTTATATTCTTTTCGAGTGGCCAGCTGGAGGACATGTTCTCCTGGGGCTAAAAGCAACAGTAACATCCACCCTTAGGGGTCAGCCACATTTAAGAGGCAAATATACTTAACCTTGTCATGCAGTTACTGTTAATACCTCGTTCAGAGATTTAACGTTGCTTATTTTATCACTTAGTTTTACATGTTTACAGTTTTATCGCCTTCTAAGTATTCTCGGTTTGAAGCAATGTATCGGTCCAGGTGCGTTTTGCACTATTCCAAACAGTGCTGGAACACTTGCGAAATGATGCCTTTTAAAGCCTCTGTCGTTTTTTTTCTCTTTAACTCTTCACATCTCCAAATTCCGTAGTACCAGCTTTCGTCATCATTGATGACCTTCAGAAAAATGTCCAGATCAACTTCCAAATGTTCCTTTAGTTCTTGACACGCATTCAGTCCTAACTGCTTTTGATCTTTCGTGAGCAAGCGAGGTATAAATTTGCTCCAACTCTTTTCATTCGCAATTCCTCGATCAAAATTTGTTTGCAGGAACTCCAGAACACACTAGTCATATCAACAAGTTAGTTACTTGTTCGATGACGGTCCTCCAAGATTAGTTCATGAATTTTCATTATGTCTTCATTCCTTCGGGAGGTTGACAGTCATCCTGAACGAAGTTGGTCTTCAAGCAAGAAGTGACCATTCCTAAAGCGTGGAAACGACTCGTAAACTTGTGTTTAGCTCATGGCAGCGTCCTTGTAAGCTATTTGAAGCATAACAGCCTGTTTTGACCGCCGTTTTCCCTAGCAGAAAACGTAATCTCACGCTGTCCCTTCATTTCAGCCATCGAAAATATCGACGAACGGGAAAGCAGCATGACAAAACAAAGACGCACCACGTAGTAGCATGATGCAGTCGGAGAACGCCGGTTGGCAGACTGATGCCTGTAGACTGCATCAAGAGGATTCTAGCAGCAGAAGCCTGAACTACAACGGGTTTGTACCAAGGAGAATGTTTCCGGTTACTTTTAGGCACCTTCGTATACACACATACACACACACTCACACACACACACATTTATATATATATTATATATATATATGTGTGTGTGTGTGTATACATATGTATGTATATGTATGAAATATGCATGTATGCATATATGAAATCTCATTAAACCTACATAAATTTGTGTGCAATATATTCATTCGAGCTTCGTTACAATAAAAACGGGAAGAGCCGTTAGTTTGTGGGACAAAATCGTTTGCGGTATTTGTTCAGATACTCTGCATCATGATGAAGTCGCTCTGAGATCAACTTTGCCTTTCATCTTTGATGTGTCGATAAACTAAATAGCAATCAATTACAGTGATCGAATCTTCTATCTTTTTTTTTTCCTTGCGTGTCTGTGTATCTCCCTTTCTCTGTCTCTCTCTTTTTTCCTCCCCCATCGCTAACCGATTATTTCGTGCCGTGGGAAGTATTCTTAGGCCTAAGTAGAGCCGCCTTTTCGCTAAGAATAGAGGAGGCTGTGAGACAAGGTCTTCTCATAGAAAAGTCCTCATATAATACTGAAATTACCACCTGAACAGCAATTAAGAAAACAGAGTCAACGCTGATAGAAAGCAGTCTACGAATTTAAATATTTGAACCGGCAGTCATTACGTGCTTCAGGTGCGTCAATATAAAACTATATGTACATTTATCCAATTCCATGCCATTGGTTGTTTATCTTCCATACGCAAAAATTTTCTTTTAAAAATTACCAGTTTTCTACCAAGTCGATACCCATTGAAGATTAACGTACCCGGGAAAAGGATTTAGTAACCGCCCTGGAGCATATTGAACGTACTAATCGTATTGTCTACCCCACCATACAACACTAGTGAAAATCCAGTCTTGCAATTTACTTCCGCCTCTCTGATGAGGTATCATTTCTCAAAAAACCATACATTTCATATTTTTAATGAAATTAACCTGTTTAATCGAACCAACATTTAGGTGCTCTACAAGAGTAGAAAAAAAAACTAAACTGGACCCAATGCGTGATGGCGTGATGAGCAGAAGAAATGTGCACCGAGCCGATGTTTTCATGTCTCCCAAACAACGCATGATAATTCTGCAGAATATTTTAAAGAACGGCTCGTTGCCTGGTGCCTGAGAGATGACAACAAATGATTTTCTCATAGATTTCAGACCCGTTGTCATGTACAGATTAGCGAATGATCGTAACTGCGTTCAAATTTTTTTCGGTTCCATCTCAGATAAATTGAAACTCGTGGGCACAACCTCACATACACACTTGCATGAGTGCAAGCGCGCGCACACACATGGGCATACATACATAAATATACACATATATACCAATAAGTACATACATACATAAAGAGGGGGAGGAAGAGAGAGATAGAAAGATAGACTCAGAGACAAACAGCGTGACATGTAAATAGATAGATAGATAGATAGATAGAAAGAAAAAAAGAAAGAAAGAAAGAAAGTAAGAAAGAAAGAAAAAATTATTCAGCTAATTATATGCATAGAACAAGAGCCATTACGCTGTTAATCTGTTCGTAGAAAATAACAACCAAATTACTTGAGCTATACGCCACTGTCTTTAAAAAAAATGTAAAAGCACGTTCGACAATTGTGTACGTGATACATAGACAGCAAGGTCATGGCGGGAACCCATTTTCAGCACTGGTCTATCCAATCAAATCTGGCGCTCAACAACAACAATAACAACACCCACGGGAGATGATTGTCACTATGATATCCATGTCTCAACAAGGCTGGAGCTGTCTGGTTAAAACTACTACACGAATACAAACAGTGTGTGTTTGCGATTCTTGTACGTACATGTTCACAAGTAATCAAATATTGGAGGTCGTATTTGCACTTACCTGTACATAGGAAGAGACGAATTGAAAAACATAAATATATAGGCTGAATTCCTAATTATAGATACTAAAATCATAAAAGAACAACGAAACCATTCATGAAGTTATAACTGTAGGAATTTAAGATTGGGCAAGCATCAAATAAGATTTAGAATACACACACGCGCGCACGTGCACGCACACACACAAACACACACACTTACATACACTTGCACACACAAACACACACACACATAATATATATTAGATGGTTAGATATATAGATACATAGATAGATGGGAAGATAGATAGACAGATATAAATACATATATATGTGTGTTTCTGTGTATGCATATGTGTGTATGCATGTGTGTGTGTGTGTGTATATATATATATATGTATACATGTACACACATCCATATATATATATACATACATACCTACATACATACATACATACATACATACATACATACATACATACATACATAAAAAATACCCTGTTGTTGATGCTGAGGTTCCAATGAGGGAGCCTTGGATCTAGGTTAGAAACTGGCTCATTCTCCATTGGCAAGAAAATTTGAACTAAAACTTGAATAATGACATACGCATTTATTTACATATATTCACAGACACTTTATTCGGCACACATAAACAGGCGTGTCCGTTGGTTTGTGTGCGTATATGCATTTTGGTTGCGTGTGCTTGTCAGCTATTGTACTATAAAATATATGTAAATATTCTTTAATAGGTTGCATTGTATGTATGGTACAAAATAGGCAACCTGTGTTTCTCTACAGTACCTGGAGTAGAGAAAAGAGAGAGTGGCTAGACTGTCATGGATCCTGCGTTGCAATTATACATACCTACATATACACATTATATATTAACACACACACACACACACACACACACACACATACACACAGACACACACACACACACGCACATACACACACATATATGATGTATGTGTGTACATTTATGCGACTGTGTCTGTGTGTGTCGATCTGTGGATGTGAGCGTAAATGTGTGACTGTGTGTGTCTACGTATATTCTGTGTTAGTAAATATGAATACACACATATATGTATATATAGAAATATTTTTATGTGCGCGCGTGTATGTTTCTTCTGTCGTTAATCAAATCAATATTTTTAGAATGGTTAAATATTTAACTGTAGGCGTGTAGAAAAGACATTGACAAAGATGACCCCAACATGAACTAAGCATCGTAAATAATAGTCGTTATTTTCATCTTGTTTATATATATATTTATATAATGGGCATTACTACAGAACTGGTTTCTTGATAAAATTCTTGTAAAAGAGTTTTATCCCTTTTTGAATTTGTTTATATATATATATATATATATATATATATATTATTTGTAAATGTATTCACAGATATCATATTGGAATAAGAAATATAAAACGAGGTATCAGAATATATACTATATTATACAATAGTTACTGCAGTTGTGTAAAGAGAATGTGAATAAAACATCACATTCAAATTAATATCTGACTCAGAACAATTAAATAGTCCAGAGATGTCAATAAAAAATTGGTTCTAGATAACTGTTTTTCCGCAAATATTAATTGAACACAGGTAAATAAACAGTAAAGTGTGTTCGTGCGCGGCCGACGCTGTTGGTTTAACTACTGTCTCATACACATGGACTACTGATAGCTTTGTTGATTTTCAGAAGTGGACAGTGTGTCTCTCTCTCTCTCTTTCTCTCTCTCTCTCTCACTCATTTTATCTATCTATCTATCTATCTATTTATCTGTCTACCAACGCCTTATATATGTTTGTGTGTGTGCTCGCGCAAGCGTACGTTTGTGTGTGTATATATATATATATATATATATATATATATGCACACACACACACACACACACTCATACACTCTCTTTGACATCTACATACGCACACATATATATATATTTAAATGTACATACATAGAACGTAGTAGTAATAGTAGTAGTAGTAGTAATGGCAGCAGCAGCCGCAGAAAGCATCAATTACAAGACAGTAACAACAACAACGACAACAATAATAATAGTTACAAATTTTGCCACAGGGGCAGCAGTTTTGGGAGAGGGAATGAGTCAACTACATCAACCCTAGTGTTCAACTGGTACTTATTTTATCGACTCTGAAAGGATGAAAAGCAAAGTCGCCCTCAGCGGAATTTGAAATCAGAATATAGCGACGGACGAAATGTTTCTAAGCGTTTTGCCCGGTATGCTAACGATTCTGCCAGCTCGCCGCATTCAACAATGTATTTTTTTTTTCCTACTAAAGGCACAAGGCCTTGAAACTTTGGTGGAAGTGGACTAGTCGATGACAACGACCCAAGTGTTTCACTGGTACTTAAGTTATCGACACCGAGAGGATGAAAGGCAGAGTCGACCTCGGCGGAATTTGAACTCAGAACGTGAGGAGTTAGTTGAAATAAAACAATTTTTTTTTTTTACGTTCTAAAGTTTCTATTCTCATCCTGCTTCTGTAATAAAATATAATAATTGTTTTCAAATTTTGGAACAGTGCTGGCAGTTTTTTTTTTTTTTCAGAGGGAAGGGGTAAATCAATGACATCGACCTCAGTGCTCAAGAAGTACTTATTTTATCGAAATCGAATGGATGATTGGAAAAAGCCTCGATGACATTTGAACTCAGAACATAAGAAACACAACATAGATTTTTTTTTTTTTGTTTCGCTTTTCCCAATCCCAATGTTTTAACGATTCTACCAGCACGCCATTTCAGCAATAAAAACCAAATGTAATAATAATGGTTTGAAATTTTTGCACAAGGCCAGCATTTTCGTGGGAGGGGTTAAGTCGATTAGATCGACTTCAGTGCTCAAATGTCACTTATTTTATTGACACAGAAATGATGAAAAGCATAATGGACCCTGGCGGATTTTGAACTCAGAATATAATGATGGGCGAAATGCTGCTAACCATTTTAGCCGGCGTGCTAACTGTTCTGTCAACTCGCTGCCTTAATACTACTACTACTACTACTAATAATAATAATAATAATGATGATGATGATGATGATGATTTCTCTTATCAGAACCAAAGGCCAGAGCATCGAGGACAATATGAAATGACGAATAATAAGAAGAATAAAATAAAGTGCCTGATATTAAGATAAGGGGAAAAATACAAACAAAATAGCAGAAGGAAAGAAGATTAATAAAGTGTAGTCAGACTTACTGCAAATAATTGTCCAAGTGTAACAGATAATCCGATAGAAAGTGATCGTGAGCCCATATCTGAACGTTTGGGGTCAAGGTTAGCAAAAAACGTAAATACCATAATAAACGTTATCATAAATTCTACACCAAAAGCTTGACCTTTTGTCATTTCGGCATGAATCGTTGTAACCCCTAGTAGGCCGTGCGCCTCATATGGGGTTAATCCGTATAAAATACCAGCGCCTGTGATGGCACCGGCGCATTGTGCTGTCATATAAAAAATTGCCCTTAGCACATTGACGTTTCGCGTGACTAGCATTGCTATAGTAACGGCCGGATTCAGGTGTGCACCGCTGATATGTCCCACACACTGGACCAACGTGGCGGTGGCCAATCCGAAAGTGAGTGCTATTTTCAATTCGTGCTCGATAAGCCGTCTCTCATCCATGATCTGTCGTTTCTCTTCTTGTCTCCATAACGTCCAAGAACCACATCCGATGAAAGTATAAAGCAAAGTAGTAAGGAATTCACAGCGGACAGCCTTCCAAAAACTGTGACTCTTTAAGTCCTCCTTAAGTGACATCAGCTTGCTTCGGAACGGAGTTTCGGTCATAGCTGAAGCTGTATTGAAATCAACTATTGATGCTGATGATGCGGTTAACGTTGCCTCTGCCCTTATTCTAGCTGTTTTCTATTTCTTTCCTGTCTTTCTTTCGTCTTTTGATTATTATACTTCTAGTGTTATTATTGTTGTTGTCACAGTTGTTGTCACAGTTGTTGCTGTTGTTGTTGTTGGTGGTGGTGTTTTTCTTGTTAGTGTTGCTGCTGTCGCTGCTACCGCTGCCGCTGCTGTTGTTTATGTTGTTCTGCCTGCGTTTCCTCGTTGCTGCTACGGATGATCGTTTGGCAGCTGCGGGTGAGAGTGATGCATGATGATGACAATGATGAATATGATGGTGATGGTGATGATGATGATGACGACGACGACGACGACGACGATGATGGTGGTGATGACGACGACGACGACGACGACGATTACGATAATGATGAATCTATATCGACGGTGGAGGCGCTGGTGTTGGCGGTTATGGTTGTGTTGATGTCTTTGATTGGGATTATATCGATGCTGTTATAACAGACGCTGATGTTACTGCTTTTAATGCCTCTATTATTGCTACTGCTGCTGCTGCTGCTGCTGCTGTCGATGATGATGATGATGATGTTACTGCTGCTGTTGGTGGTGGTGGTGTTGTTGTTGTCTTCGTTGTTGTTGTCTTCGTTGTTGTTGTTGTTGACGATGATGTTGATGGTGATGACGTTGTTGTATTTGCCCCATCTCTCTATTGTTTCTTCTTCTTCTTCTTCTTCTTCTTCTTCTTCTTCTATTACTGCTGCTGGTGCAGTTGCTTCTGTTTTGAAGTTACTAGTGATGACGATGATGATGATGATGATGGTGTTATAGCTGCTGCTTGTGCTGCTGCTTCTGTCGATGCTGCTGTAGCTGATATTACAAACATTAGCGCGCTATGTTCTGGTAGAACGGGATATAGAGTGGAAGCAGTTCTATCTCCTACTCCCACTCCTACTCCTGCTCCCACTTCTCTCACGGTTGGAGATGCTGGAGATGCTGGATGTGAAGATGATATCCACACAATATCAATAGGTCGATGGCGACTTTGGTGTTGAGTGTATATTCGGGGAGAGTGGCGGCGGCGGCGGTGGAAGGGGTTTCTAATGACCCACGTCGTTGTAGCTTGGGCGGTAGTCGTGCAGTGTTCGGCCGATGTTTGTTGGTGTCTTATATATATATATATATATATATATATATATATATATATATATAGTTTCAGGGAAAAGGACCAAGGTTCATGAACTGTAATTTTGGATTTTATCCCTAATATTATTATTATCATATATATATATATATATATATATATATATATATATATATAGTTGAGGTGAGGTAAGGACGGTAGTGGCACCTATAGCGATATTGTGGATGTTTGTGGTGGCAATGTTGATAGTGGTGGTGGTGATGGTAGTGGTAGTGGTGTTGACAGTGATGCTGGTGGTGGTAGTGGTAGATGTGGTGGTAGTGGTGCTGGTGCTTGTAGTGTTTATTTATAGTGTTGTTATGATGGTTGTAAACTGCTTGTAATGGTGGCACTATTAATAGTGGTGCTTGTGATATAGTTGCGATAGTGTAGACGGTGGTTGCAATGTCGGTATATGTGTTGGGTTGGCAGTGGTGATGGTAATTGTGTGGGTGGTAGTTTTTTTTGTTTTTTTTTCTAGTGGTCCCTGTGAAGGTATACCTGTCTAATTAATGTTGGGTGTTTGTAGGATTGATATTTCTGGACAGGTCGTCGTCCTCGATATAGTAGTTAGAATTTTTTAAAAAGCATGGTGTGCGCGATGATATCTGTATATGTATGTAAGTCTCTATGTATATATGCATGTATATATGAATGTATGTCTATCTATCTATCTATCTGTATGTCTGTCTGTCTGTCTCTCTCTCTCTCTCTCTCTCTCTCTCTCTATATATATATATATATATATATATATATATATATATATATATATATATATATGTATGTATATATATGTGTACACACACATATATATATATATATATATATATATATATATATATATATAAATATATATATAAATATATATATATAAATTATTAAGGTGGCTATCCACAGTTTAAAAACGCGTGCTCACATGTATGTACATACATGTACATGTAACTATATATGTATATATGTATTTATATATATATATCCACACAAACACACGCACATTGTTAATAGCATGATTTTTAAGAGCAATCCAATATTTTTCGTTACAAATGCCACTATACATATAGAAATCAAAGCGGCTGTGTGCATTTGCGCTTGAGTATGCACACGCGAGTGTGTGTGTGCGTGTGTGCGAGTGCTGAGTGTGTGTGTGCGTGTGTGCGAGTTCTGTGTGTGTTTGTATGTGTGTGTATGTGTGTGTGTAAGTGTGTGTGTGTGTGTGCGTTTATGGGCTAGTATGTAAATAAATTCAGTGTGCGCGTGTGTGCGCAGTCTATATGTAAATCTTTTAATGTGTGCATAGAAAAATAGTTTTAAGTGTAGGAGTGGCTGTGTGGTAAGTAGCTTGCTTAGCAACCACATGGTTCCCGGTTTAGTCCCACTGCGTGGCACCTTGGGCAAGTGTCTTCTACTATAGCCTCGGGCCGACCAAAGCCTTGTGAGTGGATTTGGTAGACGGAAACTGAAAGAAGCCCGTCGTATATATGTGTATATATATGTGTGTGTGCGTGTGTGTGTTTGTGTGTTTGTGTTTGTCCCCCCAACATCACTTGACAACCGATGCTGGTGTGTTTACGTCCCCGTAACTTAGCGGATCGGCAAAAGAGACCGATAGAATAAGTACTAGGCTTCCAAAGAATAAGTCCTGGGGTCGATTTGCTTGACTAAAGGCGGTGCTCCAGCATGGCCGCAGTCAAATGACTGAAACAAGTGAAAGAGTAAAAGAGTAATGTATATTAAGATTATTTATATTTATTGATTGATAGTAATAGAGAAACGGTGTCAAACCTGACTTCAACCCAACAACAACAATTGTACCACATTTTACAATATTGACAATAAGATATACTTGCCCAACTACTTCAATATCACCTTAGTAACAGCTACGCTAAATTTTGAATGATATTTATGAATGTCCTCTGGTGACATTCCTCTTTCTTTCTAGTAAAACTTTATAAAATATAAGTATGCTTAAGTGTAGGAGTGGCTGTGTGAAGACGCGTGTAAGAGGCATAGTGACGGATACCTTTGTATCTGGCCAGGGGTTAACTTTTTTTTATTACCACCTCAGTAGTAAGATCAGGCTGGAGAAAAGGTATCTGTCACGAGACAGACTCATGAGAAGATGGGAGCCTGTGGTGAGGAAGCTGGGAGTGTTTGGCACCAGGGAAGTGGGAGCCAAAAACAAGGGAAAGAAAAAGCAAGGGGTCTACCCTGGTGGTCGGATGCCTATCCTTCAAGAAAGCCATTACACATTGCATCTGTAATGAGCAATGCTTCAATCGAACATTGTAAATATAATCCAATTTTTATTGTATATTTAAAATTGTAAATATTTAATCGACACAGCTACTTCACCCCTTTTATGTTTGTCTGTCCTTGTTCCCTCTTTGTAATGTCCCCTCTTTGTAATGCCTTTATGGCAAATATTTATGAAATAAAGTAGCTTGCTACGAACCTCATGGTTCCAGGTTTAGTCCCACTGCGTGGCACCTTGGGCAACAGTCTTCTACTATAGCCTCGGGCCGACCAAAGCTTTGTGAGTGGATTTGGTAGACAGAAACTGAAAGAAGCTCGTCGCATATATATATATATATATATATATATATATATATATATATATATATATATATATATATATATATATATATATACACACACACATATATATATATATATATATATATATATATATATATATATATATATATATATATATATATATATATATATATATATATATATATATATATACATATGTGTGTGTATATGTTTGTATGTCTGTTTGTCCCCCCAACATCGCTTGACAACCGATGCTGGTGTGTTTACGTCCCTGTAACTAAGCGGTTCGGCAAAATGGACGATAGAATAAGTACTAGGCTTACAAAGAATAAGTACTGGGGTCGATTTGCTCGACTAAAGGCGGTGCTCCAGCATGGCCACAGTCAAATGACTGAAACAAGTGAAAGAGTAAAAGAGTATGCTATCCACCATATTTTGATCGTACATGTCTGTAACAATAGCAATATCACCATCGCCAGCATTATTCAGATAACACTGTCTAACACAATTTTCGTCTTAATGCACGGAAGTACCCAAAAAGTGGAATTTTGCAATATTCACTTAGTGTTACATGTTTACACTTTTATCGCCTTCAAAGTATTCTCCATTTGCAGCAATGCATCGGTTCAGAACACGTTTTCCACAGTTTGAAGCAGTGCTGGGACTCTTGCCAAGTGATGCCTTTTAACGCCTCCGTCATGTTTTTCTTCACTTCTTCCACATCTACAAAAAAGTTTTCCTTTAAGGACTTTTATTTCATTCAGGGGAACAGAAAAAAGTCACAGGGAGCAAGATCGGGCAAATGGGGAGGGTGGGTAAGCAGAGTTATGCCATTTTTCTTCAAAAACTGCTTTACACTCAAGGCGTTCTGCGCAGGAGATTGTTGTGATGAAACCACCACTCTCAACTTTGCCACAAATCGGAGTGTTTTCGTCTCATAAACGCTTCTGAACTGTCAAGTAAAATGTCTGGTTAGCAGTTTGACCAAGAAGAACAAATTCTGTAGGGACAATTCCTTTTGAATCGATAAAACAAATCAAACATCGTCTTGAAATTGGACTTCACTTGATGCTGTTTTGGTGTGTGATGACATTAAAGGCATCCATTGACTTGATATGCCGTTTCGTTTCTGGGTCGTAGCCGTAGCACCAGACTTGGTCACCACTGATAACCTTCGGAAAGGGGTCCGGATGAAATTCCAACTGTTCTTTCAGTTCACGTTACGCATTCAGTCCTAACTGCTTTTGATTTTCCGTGAGCAAGTGAGGTACAAGTTTTGCTCCAACTCTTTTCATTCGCAATTCCTCGCTCAAAATTCGTAGGCAGGAACTCCAAGTTACATCAGTCATATCAACAAGTACGTCAATTGTTCGGCGACGTTTGTCCAAGAACGGTTCGTGAATTTTCATGATGCATCCATTTGTTCGGGAGGTCGGCGAACCCTGAGTGAGGTTGGTCTTCAAACGAGAAGTGACCATCCATAAAGCGTGAAAACCACTCATAAACTCATGTTTTGTTCATGGCAGCGCCCTTGTAAAATTTTTAAGTATGACAGTTAGTTCGGCCGCCGTTTTCCTCAGCGGAAAACAGTATTTCTCTGAAGTACACTGTTCCTTCATTTCAGTCATCGAAAATATCGACGAACAGAGGAGAAGCATTACAAAACAAAAACGCACCGCGTGGCAGTACGACCTTAGTAAGCGATGCTGGTTGACAGTGTAATCCATTAGTGAATAAAGCAGGGGTGGTGGCGTTAGTGGGTCTCTGTCGTCCGACAATGAGGTTTCAGTTGTCAAATCAACTGAATTATCAGCTACTGAATTTGCTTTTAAGTTGTTGAGCATTCTATAGACAAGTATCGCACATGATTTTCTGGCAGAACCAGCGTCAAACCGTAATTGTCACAATGCTGTACTTTTTGATTTACAAGGATAATTCACCGGATAAGTTTCTATGAAATTTTCACCCACTCAGCTTTTACTCACAAGGTTGGCGTGAGGCCGCAGAGCGTAGTATATGTCCATGATGCTATGCACTAGAATCAAATCTACAACTTAATCTAACCATTAGGCCATACTGTACCTACAGTAAATGCAGTATACTAACAATTAAGACAAGATGCTCGCGGCTAGAAGGAATTCAATCGAATAATCTGTATTGGACACAGAGAAATATTTCTTAGACATTTAGATGCGCGGACACCATCAAAGAACGACACTAGCTTCGAATTTGTAGTAGTTAGCCTTTAAGATATCTATGAAATTGTCTTAGACATTTTCAGAGTACTCACAAAAAGCCCACTACATTTTCAAATAATCCGGGAAAATATACAGGACGTTACAGAGAAAATAACAATAACACTGATAGCAACAACTCGATTAAAACAATATGTTATGTTGTCCATTTTCAAGAATACAGATCCATACAAAATACATAATTTAAAAATGAACGCTTCCAACACAATAAAAAATATTGTAAGCATGATTCAAAAGTATTTGAAAATTCTGTACTACCTTATGAACTAGGAACAGTAGATATTACCATCACTTGAAAATTCATAAGGTGACTAGATGGCAGTATCGTTAGCAGTCGGTCAAAATGCTTAGCGGCATTTCGTCTGTCTTTACGTTTTGAATTCAAATTCCGCCGAGGTCGACTTTACCTTTCAATCTTTCGAGGTCGGTAAAATAAATACCAGTTGAGCACTAGGACAATGTAAATGGCTCAACCCTTCCTCCGAAATTGCTGGCCTAGTGCGAAAACTTGAAGCCCAAATTTCAGGAAGTAATTTACTACCAAAACTTTGAACATTTACAATTCCAAATGCTAACTAAATCGGAATAAACACATCCTTTGACAACAAGGGAAGGTCTTAAGGCGTACATAAAAGATTGTTCTCATGATAAACTCATCATCGTTCTAGTTTGTATACTAATAGGGAACGACACTACGTACGCTAGAAATACAAGGTTTCGAAACACAAAAGAACCCGGTAGTATGAAGCATAATTTTGGTTGTTGCTTACATCCACTCGCAATAAGCAATAGAAAAATGTAAAAATCTTAAAATCCCTTTCCCATAATATCACAATAATATCACACCTCAAACACTAAGAATCATTAGTCTCATCAACATCTATAGATACACGTACTAACACAAGTACATCCCAGAATCTGAAAGTTGGGCAGAATTAAGATAATTCTATTGTCCATTAAATACATAAGTGAACTAATATTATACAGGTCTATCATTTTCCTACGTATTCATACAAATATTTTTCAAAGCCTAATTGTAAACATCACTAATCCATACATCTTCAACCCCAAATCACAATACGGATTTTGATCATTACACTATTCAAAACTTGAGACGGAATATATCTATAATTTCAACAATATAATCTTTCTACGCGAACTATGCAAACTAGCACCGATATCGGTAAAGTTTTCGACTTCACTCTATGCTGAGCACGCATAGAAAAACTATTCAACTCTCTACTTTAAAGAGTAACAAAAATCGGTGGGGTAGAAAGCTACTTCTCAGGCAGTGAAGCCAATGTACTGTGCACTAATAACACCTATAGATTTTATAATTTCATGAATAAAGTACAACAGGGAACATTTCTCTCACCAACTCTTTTCAGATTATACAAGACACATTCCAATTCCAGAGGTTTTCAGATTTTTTCAGAAAAGCACTTATTTATATCAGAGAAATACAAAGCTCTCTAACATCTCTCAAAGTAGTGCTCCAGCCAGACAGAAGGATGGCAGAATCGTTAGCACGCTGGCAAAATGCTTGGAAGCAATTTCGTTCGTCTTTATGTCCTGAGCTCGAAGTTGACTTTACTTTTAGTAGAGGCACGTGGCTTAGTGGTTAGGGTGTTGAACAGTTGATCGTAAGACTGTGGTTTCGCTTCCTGGACCGGGCGATGCGTTGCTCCATTCCACTCAGCTGGCAAAACTGAGTAATCCTGTGATACAGCAGCGTCCCGTCCAGGTGGAGAATATACACGCTATAGAAACCGGAAAACCGGTCCATATGAGTTGACATCACTCGAGAAAGTAACTTTAGCTTGCCTTACCTAATGTTCCAATCACTTCGTGAAACCCCGTGGGAGTCTTCAAAACTGAAAGTTTCTAGGACCCTTGTCACAATCTCATTCTTCTTCAAAACCACTGCCCATGAAGTTTCCTTTCAGCTTAGAGAACAACCAGAAATCACACAGAACAAAGTCTGGAGAGTAGGTAAGGGACAATTTTGATGTTCATCCTATCTCTATCATGTAGCTGGTTACCAGTATTCACGTCACTGATCACCATGGGAACAAACTTAGTACAAATTTTGCTCAGATTTTGATGAACATATCTGTGTACAGTTGTCGCATCACATCCAACAAAATTACTTGTATGTTCATAGTCTTTATGTTCTAATGACTCTCTCCCTTCCACGCCTCTGTTCGTCTCTCACCTCCTCTCTATCGTCCTTGAACTTCTTGTAACAGCGAAGAAGTTAATCCTTAAGTAGTCTGCATCATCTGGCACTGCGGAGGCTGGACAGGTAAATCGCTTGATCTCTCTATTCTGGTGCGCGTAACAGACAATGCTCATCTGCCAACGATATGAATATTTACAAATATAAGTTATTTATGCACCATGTATCCATATGAAAAGTCTTCTGAAGGTAAAAAACGCAGTATTCGTCTCTTTTGCCGAAAGGTAAACAAAGCAATACCTGAGTCAAACACAGTTACAAAGATACACACACAGGGACACGCACACAAAAGATACATACATACATACATACATACATACATACATACATACATACATATCAACTCGAAGCGACAAGTCGTGTATTTGGTGTGGGAGACTATTTGTCGAAAATACGATGAATACTATTTGCAACTTCGGAGCCACAGCTATGAGCCCTATTAAATAAATGGTTAATCTTCAGATGATCTAACTGAAGGAGTCTTTTATTCACGACCGTAGTGATTTTCGACTGAAACTTGCATTTACGATGCAGAGAGTTATAAACAACGATATTTGAACATTGTTCGATAATAATTGTTCGGAAACAATTATTCGAAAACAATTATTCGAAAAACATTTATTCGAATGGAAAATTGTATGAATAAAAATTATTCAAAAGGACAATTATCCGAAATGTTAATTATTCTATATTTTTTATTTTATTTAAACAAAAATGATAAAATTAAAAATCAATCAAGTACACAAATGATATTTATTTCTAATAACTGTTTTTCGAATAACTGTTTTCGAACAATTTTCATGATACATAAGCAACATGGTTGGACACAACATCAATAACAGCACAACCAAAGAACAGAACGAAAACACCTCAATTTGTATGTTGAGCCCTCTAAGAGAAAGATGCAAGTTCCGCAGTTTGGGCGGTTCCACTTTTTGACTTCTGAGGTTGTATTTTTAGTGGATAATTTGGCGCTGGCGAGTAATTTTTTTAAAGATGAATTCATGAATATCAAAATTAAAGGTTCATCTACTAAGGAGTTGTTTATTGTAGATAATAAACAACTCCTTCATAGATAATGGAGCTGCGCGTTCTACTTTTATTAGAAGTAGAGATAAAAGCGTCAATTATTCCTTCCCCCTCCTAAAACCTCTACTAACCTCTAAATTTATTTGTTCTCATTAAATATACACTATTCTGATAAATCCATTGTCAACTGAATGGATGTGTGTGTGTGTCTGTACTAATATATTAATATTAATATAAATATTTAAATATTTAGCTAAAGCAACTGAGTGACTCAAGGGCCTTCAGTTTTTCGTGCGTTGGTACTTATCAAACTAGTTGCAGGTGGAAGAGCTGTGGGTTTTTATAGCTGGTTAAAATTACAATTCTTTGGATTGTTCTGGAATGAATTGTAAAAACAATTACGAAATTATGGGGATAATTCATATTTCTCAGATACTTTGCTCGTTATGTTGTTCAATAAGCAAATATATAAACAAATCTATCTATCTAGGGCGGGTAAATTCCCAAGATCCATGGACGTGTTCTCTCTAGCGGTCTTTGTTCCTCATCACCGCTGCCATGTCCTGTGTTTCCCAGACACCAGTGTCTGTCCTTAGGGCAGTAGCATATGTCATGCTCGGTTCCTCTCTTCTAGTGTATCCGTCTAGGGGCTCCCACAAGAGCATGAGTGCAATGTCAACTCTGAATGACGGTGAGTATGTCCAGCTACCTCAGCGTCCTCTCTGTAATTGTCGAGCTAAATGCTGGAAGGCTCTCATACAGCTATGAGTTCTTCATCCTCAATGTATACTGATTAATTTTCAGAGCTATCCTCAGCATTCTCGTGTAGCAGTCATCCACCATCTGAGTGAGCTTCTTGGTCTCAGACTCGAACAGTAACACAGACTCCACTGCAGAAACGATGAGACGGATCTTCAGAGCTTTACGAAGGCCCGACTTCCATACAGATCTCAAACTGTGGCATGTCACCGAAGCTTTGTTCTTTCTCTCATCCTCCATGTTCCCAATTTTACTCCCAGATACAGGAAGTCCTCAACCAATTCTTGAGGCTTCTCGCCTACATTCATAATCTTCTCTGGCTTCTTAATGTTCCCTACCAGATACTTCGTCTTAATTTCATTCATTTTCAGCGCCACACTCATCGACACAGTCTCTACTACCTACATCAACTTCTCTGCTTCCCTCACTGTGTTTGTCACTAGAACTATGTCGTCAGCAAATTCAGCATCTGATATCTTTTTAGCCTTGACCCTCTTGCACTGTGCCGACGTTACAGTAAAGCCAGAGTCCTGGTGTTTCTCCAATGCAAGGGACATAAAATAGTCCATCACAGTGATAAAAATGTAGGAAGCGAATGTATCCCCTTGAAGCACTCCAATCAATATCTCAAAGAACTCCGACACCCCGTCTGGTGTAATGACTTGGGCTCTGGTGTTGATGTAGAGCAGTGATATCAGGTCCACTATCTTCTTGGGGATTCCATAAACATGTAAGAACTACAAATAAATAAAGAAAAAGATAAAGATAAAAAAATAAAAAGGAAATTTTGTGCGCATATTCAGAAAGGCAAATTCGCACATATATGAGAAAATATATATATAAAATAGAAATAAAAACATATAGATGTACATCTTTTGAGTTCTATTTCTCCTGTTTGCGTACCCATACCTACACACACACACACACACACACACACACACACACACACACACACACATACACGCACACATACATACACACACACACACTCGTATATACACATATAGTCATTCAACTTGCTGATTCCTACAGTTTCACTTCTAAACGGTAGTAAATAACAGCCCTGATGAAGCTGTATCGACAATGACACCAGGATGCATATCTAACTGTGCAGTCAATGAAGTTGAAACGCGCGTTGGTCCAGAAAAGAATGCTGTAAACAATTGTTCAATAAAATTATAGATGTGGAAATATCTCCGTTCTCCTTATCATAATTAATTCTATTACTTATGCTACGGAAACTATGCAGTCCCAAATAGGACTTACCAAGCGAGAATAATTACCAGAGTCTAGTAGCTTATTAACTCGGGTATCACTAAAGGACCGTTGTGGTTAGCCGGCATATGAATCCTATTTAAGAGGTAACACGGTAGCCGCGAGGATTACATATTACAAATTTTGTAGGAGAGGCCAGTCGATTAGATCGACCCCCGTACGCAACTGATACTTAATTTATTGATACCGAAAGAATAAAAGGCAAAGTCGACTTCGGCAGAATTTGAACTCGAGGTGCTAACGTTTCTTACAGCTCGCCGCCATTGTCTGTTCCCGATTTAATTCATTTATACTGTAGCTTTGTATACCTTTATAAACTTCTTAAAGTTATTTATTTGTTTATAGTTGCTTACTATAACTACTTTGCTTCCTCTTTTTATTCCTTCTTGTTCATTAATATTGAGGGTGGTGAATTCTCTGAACATAGCTGTTGCACCTTTTTAATTTTTTCAAATCGTCTTGCCCGCCTACATCCCACGTGCTATAAGAATGTATTTTTCGTGTTTTGGGGATTTGATATATCTTTTCAACATGAAAGGAGACCACTTAGTGGTTCTCCTATTTGTGTGTAATTTATACACACGTATATATTATAAAAATATTTATAGTCTACAGATATTTTTTACGCATGTTGTTCACTAGTATGAATTATCATTTTTAATAATGTTTTTCCCTATATATATATTTATATTTAAATACTTTAATTCTTGAGTCAGATAATTCACTAATGAATTTTTATTCACTGCTGCTTTCCTCTAGATTGGCACGTTGGTTGAGGACATTTTAATTGAATTCACGATGAATATCGTTAAAACTCGATATGCACGTGTGTGTGTATAGATAGATAAAATAAGTAACAAAGATGTCCAGGTATTAAAGCATTACGGCCGTTTCAAGCGGCTCCATTTAATATATATATATATATATATATATATATATATATATATAATTTTTTCCGAATGATATACAAAAGCAAAGGCTGTGAAGGTTTTAGAACAATTATAAATAGAAGGTCTTACAGCTGTTTCAAGTATATATATTATATCCCTTCATCGGAGACGGTGTGAGAAAATGGAAGAATGAAAATAGATGTACGATATTCAGGGATACTGCATTTGTAGATCCATTATTTATGCAGAATGGTATACAGATAAAATTGATTATTGCTTAACCATTTTCTCACACCGTATCCACTGAAGGGATACAATAAATATCCTAGAAACTACTGTAAGACCTTCTAATTATAAATGTTCTAAAATCTTCACAGCCTTCGTTTTTTATCTCATTCTGGAAAAATATATTTTATATATAGACATGCTATATATAAAATATATACGTTCGACTCCTTATTCGGATAATCACCGAACCTGGAGCTTGACTATGGTCTATCCATAGCACTTACGCAGCATTATCTGACACCTTTGGGTCTTACTGACACCATTACCTCTCATAATATATATATATATATATATATATATATATATTCATTAGAAATGCAGAGACGCCTATAATAGGACATCTACTCGCTAGAAATAGCAGCAAAAATACTACATACCACAAAAGTTAGGGTTTCAAGACTTGAAACCATGGTACAGAATATAGATTGGTAAAAGTTTTTATTTTTCATTTCCTTTCGAAATTATCCCTAACTTTTGTGGTATGTAGTATTTTTGCTGCTATTTCTAGCGAGTAGATGTCCTATTATAGGCGTCTCTGCATTTCTAATGAATAATACATAGTCTATTGACTGTTTTTACTCTCGCTAGGCCACTGGTGGTAAATAAAATTTCTAAAATTTTCTTTGCCACCCTATAATTTATTATATATATATATATATATATATATATATATATATATATATATATATATATATATATATATACTCTTGCACTGTCCAGTCAGGAGTTAAATACTCCTGCGCCTATGTATATATATATATATATATATATATATATATATATATATATATATTATAATATTTACACATATATACCTGGGTATATATTCACACATATCATACATTAGTTGTAAAATAATTAGAGATTGGACAGGATAATTCTAATCTATATGCAATTATACAGGTAAGATTAAAATACATAGGCTCAAACAGAGTCACACTCACATATTCGGACACATACTTTCACATACGCACATATACACACAGACCCACAGAAAATCTATATATACATTTGACCCCGATCCCTGCTGTGCATGCGCATTAAGTTTTAATATTCTAGCTTTCCTCCGATGTTTATAACAGTGCTTGAAAGAAACGTGTGTAGCATGTGATCGTCGCATTGACCATGACAAAATTGAGCAGAGAATCTGCATCAAATTTTGCCAAAAGTTTGGCAAAATCTGTTCTGGAGACTACGCAAAGTTTTCAAAAAGATTTCATCGTTCTCGACCCAACCAAAATCTTGTGCAACTGAAACCCGAGTGTCCTTTAGGTCAGCTGAAAGCAGTTTTGACGCGAACTGGCAGACAAGCGTCTCATACCATGACATGCGTGCAGAACAGTTTCACTGTCCTGCCTGCATCTTGGATAAGTTGGTGTGGGTGAAGAGCCATGCATGTAGAGTTTATCTCGAACATGCGTCTGATAATGGACTGAACTGAACTGTAGCTACTCTGCACGTCCTCTGATAACTCACGGATGGTGATTCGAGAATTTTCCCTCACAGCTGCACACACTTCTGCGATGTTTTTCTCAGTTCTGCTGGTTGCAGGTCTCCCAAAGCGTTCGCCACTATCGACGTATCTTTTGTCTATCGTGGAAACGTCTGAACCACTGGTACACTTGTGTGTGGCTCATACACTCCTCTCCATACATTTTCTGCAAATTTGCGTAGGTCACTGGGCAGGTATCACCATGAAAACTCTCTGTCATTGTCAATGCGACGACCACACGTTCCTTACAAAAGTTGTTGTAAACAGTGGAAATGAGCTAGAACGTTAGAATTTAGGGAACATGCACAAGAGCGTCCTAGGGAAATCTAAGCCGAGCAGCTTTCCTTTGCGTGCTTTAGCATCGGTACTATTTCCACGGTCCGGATACTTATTGATCAGACCTCACATACACATACAAATAAATCCATACACGTGCAGAGAGAGAAAAAGGAAGAGAGAGAGAGAGAGAGAGAGAGAGAGAGAGAGAGAGAGGTACACCCACACGATAGTGTAGGTATATCAGTACATTTATACAGACACATATGTATATGCATATACATGTATGCATTCATGTACACACCCATCTACATACATACATATATACATATACACACATACGCACATAAATACATACACCGATGCATATATACATTCACATGCACATGTACACAATTTTATATAAGCAGATATATATCTGCATACACATACACACGCATATATATATATATATACATATATATTATAATATAAATAATATAAATTTATATATGCATATATACATACATACATGTACATACATATATATGTATATACATATGCATATATGGGCACAGAACGTCACAGAACCTAAACAACATGAAATACGAAATAAGAAAACATGGAATACGAATTTTTTTTTTCCGAAAAATGAAAGAAACAAATGGAAAACAAGACAAACAACATAAAGAACGACTCTACATCTGTTGTCGGCTGATTTTCTACACCGTATTTCGAGCAATTCACAAGAAGATACGCCTTCGACAAAACAGAAACATACAAACGTATATTAATACATAGACAGACAGAGTGATACGTATGTGTACATATCCACACAAATATGCACATACACACAGATACACACATACACAATGTATATATATATATATATATATATATATATATATATATATATATATATGTGTGTGTGTGTGTGTGTGTGTGTGTGTGTGTGTGTGTGTGTGTGTGTGTGTGTGTGTGTGTACGCATACACATACACACACATATACATGCCCATGGACATATACCCATGCACAGGTATATAAATAAACCCACACATTCATAAAGGGATACACACACACACACACAAATACACATGCATATCTACTCCACCATACACCTATATATATATATATATATATTATATATATATATATATATATATATATATATATATATATATATATATATATATATATATATATATATATATATATATTGACAGGAAGGACAACAACAGAAAGAAAGAGACCTCGATATTATGTAAATAGAGGAATTTATCTGTAAAAATATGCGACACTTATTCGGTAGCCATGATAGCCCACGTCAACATTTCATCAGTTATCCGGGCAGGAATTTTCAATGGCCGAATAACTGAAGAGATGTTGGCGTGGGCTCCACCTCGGCATCCGAAACTCGGAGTTTTATCATGTATACCGAATAAGTGTCACATAATTTTACAGGTATATATACATACATATATATATATATATATATATATATATATATATATATATATATATATATATATATATATATATATATATATATATATATATATATATATATATATATATATATATATATATATATATATATATATATATATATATATATATATATATATATATATATATATATATATATATATATATATATATATATATATATATATATATATATATATATGCGCAGGAGTGGCTGTGTGGTAAGTAACTTGCATTCCAACCACATGGTTCTGGGTTGTTCAGTTCCACTGCGTTGCACCTTGGCCAAGTGTCTTCTACTATAGCTTCGGGCCGACCAAAGCCTTGTGAGTGGATTTGGTAGACGGAAGCTTAAAGAAAGCCGTCGTATTCAGTGTATTCAATCAAAAGACGATATCAAAACATCTATGTCCCTTACAATGGTATGTTCCGTGTGTTTCAATTATTTTCCTCGATTTTAGAATAGCTTTAAACTTTGAAAATGAAAATAAATCAACTTTAACATTAATAATAGAATAACAGAACACAAGAACTCAACGTACATTTTGTCTGAATTCTAACAAAAGAGAAAGCAGTTATTTCAAGAAATGTGTGGAATCATATAAAAACGATAAGAAGCACGTTAGAATGACTAGATCTACAACGGCAGGAGAAAGTTCGGAAGGTAAACTTATTCTCATGAATCTGCAAATGCTGAGAAGAAATCAGACGATTTTAAATATATTTTAAAATGCTGACTTTTCTGCGATCAAGAGTTCCTCAAACTGCTACACCAGCATGGCCACAGTCCAATGACTGAAACAAATAAAAAGACTTTTGGAAAATAAAAACCCTGAGGGGGTGGGGGGTATCAAAAAAATTTCAAGAGATTTGGCTGTTATTTCTAGCATGTGAACTGACCTTCTAGGCTTAACTTTCATGCACTAGTTTAAAATCATTAAAAAAAATTCTGAGGTTGTTACATTCGACTAAAATTTCTTCAAGCTGGAGCCCCAGCATGGCCGCAGTCTGACTGAATCAAGTAAAAGGTGAAAAAAAAAAAGCGAAAAAATAATCGAAAAATATAGCTGTGGCACCTTTGCCCGTGGTGCTTTTGTCCACTTTCACACTTTGACTATGCGGCTTTTGTCATCCTCTCGGATGAATCAATTTAAAAACGAATAGGTGTTTTTTCAGATTTCAGTGCATTTTCTAAACAAATTTTACTATATTTTTTCCTGCATTGAGAATACAATTCTTTTTGCCATACACACGCACACGCACACACGCACGCACGCACGCACGCACACACACACACACACACACACACACACACACACACACACACACAAGCACACACACACACACACATATGTTTATTGTAATGTTTTGAATATGCTAATAAATCTATATTATTATCTATGTACGGTATTGAAAAAGAACGGTTAAAGAATACGAACAATTTATGAACTGATTCATATACTGCCTGCCACCCTTACAACGTAACAATTGTAGTCGCCTGATTGTAATGATAAGCAGCATTGTATATGCAATCAAATACCAGCTAGGCCAGTTTGTTCTCTCATATGTTTATATCTGGCTTACTGCTATCAAAAATAATTTACATACATCTATACACACGCAGATACATAAGTTTGCTCACTAAGGTGTACATCTACACACATATACTGACACATATGCATATGCAAATACACAAACGCAATACTCAAACACATATTTCCCAATCTTTTACAGCTAATTCAAAAACTGCGATCAGCTATATCCAATCAGATCATTCCGAGAGATCGAGGATTCTTTTCACTTGCTGTTATTGTTGTTTTTGTCGTTCTTGATTTGAGCTACCGAAGTTGTTCCAGCCTTGGATATACCACTTTTTTTCTCCGTCACGGCCGCTACCGACACTGTAAACACTATATTCTCAAGAAAATTACTGATGTAAGCCTTTATTAAGTCAGAATATAAAACAATCCGACAAGTTAAGTACTTTCATTCAAAATGCAACTATTTAAGTGCTTCAATTGTTTTAAACGAATTTAACAATATTTTAAATCATATTTCTTGATGTTATCTAATTACATGATTTGTGTTTGTGTTTGATTATTGATTATCGATTCCATCTTTACACTCATTAATTATTTATTTACTTTGATTTATGTTCACATTATCATAATGAAATTATTTATTTATTACTTTTGTTGGTTATATATCAGTTTAAATTTGACATTAAATAATTTAAATAACACTTACCATATTGAAAGTATCTATTACCTAATAAAGTGTATTTAATGAGCAGAATTATTTCATGGTATATTCAAATACAGTTAATGATATTTTTTACATTTATCTATTTCCTATACTGAAGGTCTAAGGCGTTAATTTTTACGGGACTCGTGTATGTATGGTATGTAATATATGTGTGTGTGTATATATGTGTGTGAGAGTGTGTGTACATATATATATTCATACACATATGCTGAGACCCCCTTCGGTCATGACTGACCATGGGATTGCACCTAGGAGGTTACCCTCCCAAGCACAAGTCCGGGCAAGGTTGTTTATGGGAGACCAGCAGTCGCCCATGCATACCCGCCTTACTTCTCCACGCCATCAGTGTTATCCAAGGGAAAGGCAAAGGCCGATACAGCTTGGCACCAGTGACGTCGCAACTCATTTCTACAGCTGAGTGAACTGGAGCAGCGTGAAATAAAGTGTCTTGCTCAAGAACACAACACGCAGCCCGGTCCGGGATTCGATCTCATAACCTCACGATCGTAAGCTCGACGCTCTAACTACAGAGCCACGCGCCTTCATACACATATGCATACATATATACATATATACGTGTATATATATATATATATATATATATATATATATATATATATATATATATATATATATATATATATATATATATATATATATATATATATATATATGTTAGGGACGACCGTGCGAACTCATAAAAGGAGATGTGGTGACGAATGGAAAAACAGAGGACTCCTTTTATTTAAACGCGTCACACGGTCGAACATACAAAGATATATCAAATGGATGATATATATGATATGTTATACGACGATAACATAGATGACCAGTAATGAAAGACCACAACCGTATAAGATGAATAACAGAGATATTTATTATGGCGTTAAAGATGTATGTCTGTGTGTGAGTGTGAGTGCGACATATAAGAACATAATCAAAGACAGGCCGTCGTACAAAGAAAAGTATGTATGTGTATGTGTATTATAACAGCAGATAGAAAGAGAGTCAATAAATGACACGTGAGCAATTATACCAGTTCGTTAGTACACTATAGGAAAAGTTCTGTATGTGAAAGTGAGGAGAGGCTGAGTGCGGCAGTGCTGATCACTAGTTGTGATGTCGTGGCATCGATGCCGGGCCGTGATTCTTGTTATACAGATGTTCATCGCTGGCTGAGAATTTCTTGTCTGTTTAAGAACTCTTGTCTGTTTATTTACCGTGGTGAAGCTGAGTCACCTAACAGAATCGAAGAGAGAGATGTGCCGCGGAGTTGGTGTGGTGTACATAGTAAATCGTGTTGACGCTGGTAGCGTAGAGGCTGCTTGGTAGGTGCTCGTAGAATCGTGTTGGTCATGATGATGATGCTGGATAGTAGTAGTAGACTCTTGTTGCTGATGTGGCGACGGCGGAGGTCATCGTGGCTGGACGAAGGTGCTGAAGTGGTCGCTGGCTGCTGCTGTCGTGTGGTACACGGAACAGTTCTCAAAGAGAAACTGGACCGAGACAAATTATTGGGTATGAGTTGATCTATATATAGCGTTAAGAGGGCTCCAAATGCCTTTAGAATTTTACTCTATCACGTGACCTTATTAGGGGCCGTGATTGGTCAGTTTGCGTTCTGGCGGGAAAGGTTCGAAGAAGTTGCCGATTCGAATAATGATCAGTCACGTGATGGAGAAGGAATGGGTTCTCTACTACGCTCGCATTTATTTATATTTAAATGAGAAGATTGTATGTAATGGCGATAGTAGTTTGTATCTAATGGTGGGAGGTAGTTTCACTACATATATATATATATATATATATATATATATATATATATATATATATATATATATATATATATATATATATATATATATATATATATACATACATATTTGTTTTGCAAGATTATTGATGTGAAATCGTGTGTTGAAACAGATGTTGTTGTACTTGAGGATGGTCATATTGCCAGTTTAGCCAATAAAAACACACGCACTTTATATTTGGTGTTAATTTGCTTCAGCTTTATATTACATTAATCTTAATCTTATTTCGGCCAGAGTTCTTTCGTCACACTTCTGTGACCTCATCAGTGGTCCTTTGTTTCCTTCTTTCTTATGTGTGTCTCACCTTGCTAACTATCAGCCAAAATTATTCCCTCAAACGTTAGAAGATTAAAATTATTTACGATTCAAATTATTTATCTAAACTTTCGTAATTTATTAACCTAAATTAGAGCATATTTTAAATCTTGATAAACTCTTGTAACAACCAGGACCTATTATTGGTTAAACAAGTCATTATTGAGTTCATAACATCACAAAAATTCACTGTAGTGTTTCGATTTCTTATATAAATACATCGCAACTTATAAGTTATTATTTGTCTTTTTAGATGTTGTTATTTACTTGCTATTCGGAGATATTTTTTATTGCTTTTGATAACTTTGCTTGACGCAAATCTTTTCATTGTCCATTCAACTGTCAACAATGAATAAGATGTTAGCTGTAGCACTAATCACGTAAATAGTATTGCAAATTCTATGAAAACACACACATGGCAAGTTTTCAACAAAACACGTTGAATGGTATGTTGAATGGTATGTATACATACATACCTATGTATGTGTGTGTGTGTGCGTCTTAAAGCTATTTTAGAGCTGGGTGCAGAAAACTCAACACATGGGTAGGTAGCTGGGTTTTTTTGGAAATGACACACATTCTCACAAAGACGAAACGCTTTAACAAATGATTGTCGTATACATACATGGTTGTGTGTGTTTGGTTTATGCTGTGAAATCATGCGTTTGTATGCATACTAATATTTCTTTTTATGTTATATCAAAAGAAATTTATTTTGAACTGAAAGATTACTCAATACTTCTTGTGAATACTATTTTTCAACAGGAATATTTTTCACAATGACTTTGAAGATTCTGGCAGCTTAGTCAGAGAACGCAATTCTTATAACGTTTTGTTTTGTATTATGAGACAGCCAAAGTCACAGCAATATTCAAAGTGAGATACGTCTAACGTAGAGAAGAGAAGAACATTCACAACCAACAGACTGGTGACACCTGTTTACTCGTCATACTTCAACAGCCCTGCGAATAATTCTTGCAGTTCCAAGCAATGCTGATTTTTCTAAGTGTTCTACACTCCCACTTGCACCGACCTTTTTCAGCCAGGTCGGTAGGTGAGTGCTGATACTTCCAAGTGCCCCAATTACTATTGGTTTCGCGTCTACTCTCTTCATTGACTACAACCTTTGTATTTCCCACTTTAGATCGTCATAGTTGCTTATTTCTTCTTCTTCTTCTTCTTCTTCTTCTTCTTCTTCTTCTTCTCCTCCTCCTCCTCCTCCTCCCCCTTCTTCTTTTCTTCTTTTTCTCTTTCTTCTTCTTCTTCTTCTTCTTCTTCTTCTTCTTCTTCTTCTTCTTCTTCTTCTTCTTCTTCTTCTTCTTTCACATTGATCCTGCTGTCACCGGGGAATATTATGTGGAATATCATACGTGTTCTTTTTTTTTATTCAACCTAATAACGTCCGGTTTCCTATGTCTGGTTGGGTAATCGCTCTTGATCATTACATCACACAGGATTTTGCAATTCTTATTTTCAGTGACTCCTTCTGGGGATTTATCATATCATGTCTTTGCTTGTTGTAGGCCGTGCTTTCCACAGAGCTCTCAATGGATCATTCTTGCCACATTGTCAGGGCGCCGTTTGTATTCGCGTTGTGCCAATTTCGGGCATTAGCTAATAATGTACCATACCGTTTCACCCCTATCACCACCCATTCTGCATTTGTCGCTATCAGTACTGTTGTCAATTCTGCATTTCATATCGTTCTGCTGCGCATAAGAGAGATTCTGTCTCTATCTTCAGGTCACTCCACCTCATCTCTAGCCACCGGTTCTCCGTATTTGTCTTGGATTTCACATCTCTTGCAAACTCTATAACATTTTGGAAATTTTTTCTGGAGCAAGAGAATCATGCCCTGAGATTCAGCGTGAAAAATTACATTAATACACCAAAATTGAAAATTTCCACTTAATTTTAAAGCTTGAAAAAATTATGCCAACAAAAAATTCATTTAATCAATTAATTTAATATTAATTTTTTTTTAATTTCAGATATTCATGTACCTTCGAAAGAAAACTGCTTTAATATCTTGTATCACAGTCTCCTTGATTATGGTGATATATTTGATGGGCAAAGACGTAGTAGAGCGCCTATTACACAGAGAGAATAGCGTGGATAATCAGTTGCAAGAAAGCAAGTTCTTATTAGTCCTTGTCACCACGTGGAAATTATCTCCAGAAAAACTTGCAGTTTATGAAAATACAGTCCATATATGGGGGAATTGGCCACTATTAGTGCAACCTGTTTTATATACACCAGCAATACCCGGAGATAAGGTAAATAACAGCCAGCTGGATATGCATTTAGGAAAAACTTGGAAGATACAGAACGTTTCAAAAGTTGCCTGCGGTCAAATACCAGTTTTAAAATCGATGATTGTTGATGTGCTTGCCTCTTTTACTAACTACGACTTTTATGGCTATGCAAATGGTGACATTCTTTTTGATGAGAGTCTTATCAATACGTTGAAATCTATCAAGGAAAAGATACCACAAAATAAACCTATACTAATAGTTGGTCAAAGAATAAATGTTAATTTTACAAATCGTAACCACGTTGCGATTTCTGATATTCTTCAGATAGCTCAAAGCGGATATTTGATGAAAGGCGTAGCAGTAGATTATTTTATTACAAATCAACACTTTCCTTGGCATAAAATCTTAGATTTAGTTGTTGGACGTATTAAGTATGATAATTGGTTGATCTATTTTGCAAATTCTCAAAATATAACAATTATCGATACTACACACACTCTGACTGCTGTTCATCAAACAACAACAGACGGTAATGATGCAGGGTGGAAGCATCCTAATAAGTACTGTAATGATGCTATCATCCGAGCTAATAAAAAGAGATTCAGAACGCGTTGGGGTTATATATGGTGTGTCCCTTATTATACTGAAAGCAATCGTAAAACAAATGAGATAGAGATTCTACACAGAAAGACCTCTCCATCATGCAAACCTTAAATATATCAGTGCACTAGAACACTAATCATTGTATCAACAAATATTCTTCCCTAAACAAAAGATATTTATTTAAAATGGGATTCGCAAATCCAGTTTTTTAAGGTAGGCATTTGGATATGTGTATATATATATATATATATATATATATATATATATGCGTGTATCCGCTTGTGTGTGCGCGTGTTGTAAAACGTAAGGATAATCTGGATAATGCGACACGCGTTTCTTCATACACTACCATAATCCCATCGTTGAGATATCGCCTAAAGAATATCTAATAGAGGATTACCTGAAGATGTGACAAGTAATGAAAACACGTTACTGTATAATATTATATGATATCGCAAGTTAATATATACCAAACTATCCATTCGTTTCATCTCAATCACCGTCATTAGGCCGATCAACGTACCAATTACTCCTTGAGCACTCTTGGATTCTTTTTATTTCCATTACTTATCCTCTTTACCTTCTTTACAGTTTTATCTTTATCTTTATTTCTATTGATTTCCCTTTCTTTTTCCTCTTTTCTCTTCACTCGCTCACAATCAGCCCTTTCACTCTGATCTACGTATCTATGATGACGCCTTGGTCTATCTAACTGTCTCACTCAAATTATATTCCCCTGATGCTCGCTTTTCTTACACTGTCTACATGAACGCTGACTGCTAGATCTATTCCTTCCATCTGAATGCATCACCTGAACAACTGCCTGGATTTACCTGGGATTATATTTAAAGGAGTATACCTTCAGAGAAATACGGACAAACCTCCATACCTTCCGGAACAAGATGAACTGTGAACTTATTCTTCTATCTGTATCCTTCTATTTATTAGTTTATTCTTCTATCTACTGTGACTTCTCTGTTTGGAATTTTCCTGCGTACACACCTTGTCTCTGATGACGGAATACCCAGTGTATGGGGGTGTTCACTCATTACCTGAGATATCCCAGAAACAGCTGTAACACATTACATCTATTTTTTTTTATTCAATTTTACTCTAATTAAATCTGAGATGCTCGCTCGCCTTGGTCTTGTTTTCCTTTTCATTTAATAATCCCCGCTGACTCAAAATGTAAAGACACAGAAAATGCCGCTAACGATTCTGCTATATTGTTATCTTTGTTCATTATTTAGTAATAGGGGTTGCTATCAAAATGTTCCCGGACTACTTACGTTTAATAAAAAATATCTTATTTACTTATGTTTTAACATTACCTCCTTCAAAACAGTTACCTTACGCAACGATACACCGGTCCCAGTATTCCTGTCACTTTTTGATCCGGCGTAGAAGTTGTTTTCCATAAGCAACTCAAGGACGCTCTGCAATTCGCTCTTGATCTCGACAACAGGGTATTAAAACGGTGACTTTCGAGTTGCATTTTCATCTTGGGAAACAGATGGAAGTCTGTAGGTGCGAAAGATAGCGAGTAGGGTGGGTGCGGAAGCGATACCATGTTGTTTTTGGCGAGAGCCTGACGAGTGAGGATAGCTCGGTGACAAAGTACATTGTCGTCGTGAAGAATTCAATTCTTTGCGCTCCACAGATCCAGTCGTTGTCCCCGAGTGTCCTCCCTCAAACCCTTCAAAATATCATGGTAGAACGCTCGATTGACGACTTGACTTCTCGATGTACAATATGTCGATAAAAACGACGAGCATGCTCTTGATTGGGCTGCAGCTCTGTCGTGCCTTCTTCGGTGGTGGAAATCAAGGGCACATCATGACGAGTGCTGCTCCCTCTCAGGGTCGTATCTGTAGACCGAACTCACGTCACTGTTGATGAGTCTCGTAATGAAGGGTGGGTTATCGGCGGCACGCTGACGGAAATCTTAAATGTCATCGATGTGATGTGTTCTTCCTGCTCAGTGGTTAGCAAACAGGAGATAAACTTGGCACTGACACGCTGCAAGTTCAATTCAGACGTTAAGATTACCTGCACGGACCCATATGACAGAGCAACAAAATCAGCAATGTCGTTGATTGTGTTATCTCCATCTGCATGCACAAAATGAAGAATTTTCGCAGCATTTCCAGCGGTGACCTTCATGCAGGTCTTCCAGATTGCTCAACGTCTTTCGGAGTCTTTCTACTGCTTTTAAAGCGTCCCTGCCAATCGAAACGTTACATACGATCCAGTACCTCGTCACCTTAAGCTTGCCGAAACATGCCCCATGTCGCTGTAGCAGAGTTCTCTAGTTCAACGCAAAATTTCACGTTGGCTCTCTGTCCGAATTTCCTATCAATGAAAAAATCGCAGACTACAGCATACACGTGGTTACAGAATCATAGATTCCACAACTTGCGAAATAAACAAAGCGATGTCATTTGGCATGCTCCCTCATAAAGGGTCTTGCTAGCTCTCACTGTGCATCTCACCATGTGCTGCTAGTTGTTTGATATCACCTCGTATTTAGTCGTGGATGTTAGTTTAGATGTTCATTTTGTCACATTTATTATATAATTTTTATACATACATATATACATATATATGTGCATATATATATATGCACACATACATACATACATACATACATACATGCATACATACATATATATGTGTGTGTGTGTGTATATGTATATATATATATATATATATATATATATACACATACATACATATATACATATATATGTGTGTATATAGATACATACATACATACATACATACATACATACATACATAAGTAATAACATCATCACAGCAGAACAAGCAGCTAAGAACAAGGGAGTCGGGGGATGTATGAGCAATTGTTAATATGCAAAACAGTAATATCAGAGGTGCGGTGGCATAGAAGGAACCTAACAAGACTACAAGAAAGCCTTTGACTGTTCCCCACTCATGGATGCTAGAAGCGCTTCAACTTGCTAAAAGTTCCAGTGAGCATAGTCAAAGCCATAGCTGACCTGACTTCATCGTGGGCCACCATGCTGAAATTAAACTCAGAGAGTGCCTGTATATGCAGGGACATATTCCAAGGGGGCAGCCTTTCTGTGATATTGTTTATAGTTTGTGTAATCCCCTTGTCATTCATGTTAAGAAAGTCTCAAGGATATCTCACTGGTTCACAAGGAAACAGAAATACCAAAATTACACAGTGTTTCTTCCTGGATGACTTGAGATAAAAAAAAAAAAGAGCTTTGACCTGGTTATAACATTCTCAAAAGGTATAAGGCAGGAATTTGATCAGGAGGAACGTTGCTATATGGTTGTGAAAAGAAGCAAAACTATAAACCAGACTAGCAACATCTCCATCAATGACTTTACTGTACAGGAATGCTATAGGTATAAAGAAAATTGGACCGCGGAACTCTCTGCATTAAAAAAAAATTTTTTTTTAAGAACAGTGACCCGTAATGTGTTCGCAGTGCCAGTACTCATACCAACATTTGGGCTGCTTGATCGGACGCTTGATGAGATCCGAGACATTGATGTGAAAACCCGGAATATACTAGTCAGTAAACATAATTTCCACATCAACAGTGATGTAGACTGCCTCTATCTAAAACGAAAACAAAGCCGCAGTGGCTTATGTTAGTAGAAAGATCCGGTATGATAGTAGCATTGATCCTCAAAGCAGTCTATCATGGCCAACAACCGGATTAATTTTCCCACTTTGAAGGGTATGTTGCAATCCAGGAACAGGAAACATAACCAAATATCTGATGCATAAAATGGAGAAGGTTCCAGGAAAAGCAATAAAATGTGACAACCGAAGACATTGTGGAGTTAATACCGAAAATATAACCCACATCATAAGCAGTTGTCCGATGAGACATGATGTCTCACTGTATAATGAAATCCGTCCGAAGGATAAACCCGAGGAGAAAAAAAATTAAGAAACCATAATAAAAACGAAAACTGGTGGAATGTCCCAGTGAACACCTCAATAAAATGTAAACACAACAGACCTGATATGATGATTTAGAACAGGCAAAAAAATTGGATTTAAGTATAATTAACTTTTTTATTTTAAAAATAAACCATATTTTGATTAAGTTTAAATGATGGAGCTCAATTCGAGGAATTTCATGGTAGCAATCTCATGCAATGAAGATTTCAGAGAAAAAAGTTGACTGTTTGTTTATCAAATTTGAGGGGAATAATATAGTTGTATACATTTTATGAATATAGTTCTATAAGGGAAATTTTAATATATATTAGCGGCACCATTGAGGTAAGGAAAAAATTATCAACTACACCGCTAACTGACACATTTCGCACACTATTAATTAGCATAATAACATAGCCTGCAAAAAACATGGATTACACGGAAAAATGCGAGCACGAAAAATAATATTCTTAATATTATAAACCTGGAAAAGTACAGGACAAGTTATTACACTTGGAAAAGTTCAGGACAAGTTATTATATTTGGTAAAGTACAGAACAACAATATTTTCACCTAAAATATTGTATAATTAAAATATTAGAATATTAAAATTATTTGATTTTAAATTACAAAGTAGCATTATAATTAAAAAGGATACCACCATTTTGTTAAAATGCTTTAAAAAATGAGAGCCAGAAGTACGAATATAGCTAAAGTTTTATGGAATGTAGAATAGAATACATGGAAGGCAATGTCATTATTTAAGAAAATAGGCATGGGACAAGACTAAAAGTGTGAAGACTTGGCAATAACTTTGGCAATGACTCAAGCAAATTTTACTGTGTATTTGTTGTTCTAGGTAGATTTTACTGTAATATATAAGTAATTTTTTGTATTATTCTATTTATTGTACTAACTAATTATATATTACTATTATCTTTTATAACCTATTTTCAAATGTTTAATTACTAAATATTAATTAAAATATGAAATTTTTTAAAGTGCAAAAAATATTTAAATTGAGTTATTTTTTTATTTTTGATATAAGTAACAAGTAATAACAAATCTCAGTAATAACTTTAATAAAACTTTTAGTTTTAATAAAAGCTAACATTTTCTAAATCTAAATATTTTATTTGAAATTTTATCCTTAACTGCAATATTTCAAATAAAAACTTTCATGTTCTGTACTTTACCAGATGTAATAACTTGTCCTGAACTTTTCCAAGTGTTATAACTTGTCCTTTACTTTTCCAGGTTTATAATCTTAAGAATATTATTTCTCTTGCTCACATTTTTCCATGTAATATGAGCATGTCTAGCTTTGCAAGTAAATGCATGAGATGTCATACATAGAGCAAAACATATAAATCTGCACATATACTACATAAATACATACATAAATACATACATTCATGCATATATAGATGTATTTTCAGGCCTATGCAATGTCAGTAAGAGATCAAGGACAAAAGTAAAACGTAAGCGTCAAACTTGACCAACTTTCATTATTTTCAACCTAACCAGTTTCAAATGTCATAATGATATATGCTGAGATCCCCCTTTGGTCATGACTGACCATGGGATTGCACCTAGAAAGTTATCCTCCCAGCCACAAGTCCGGGGAAGGTTGTTTTATGGAAGACCAGCACTCGTCCATGCATACCAGCCTCTACTATCCACGCCATCAGTGTTATCCAAGGGAAAGGCAAAGGCTGATACAGCTTGGCACCTGTGACGTCGCAACTCATTTCTACAGCTGAGTGAACTGGAGCAACGTGAAGTAAAGTGTCTTGCTCAAGAACACAACACGCAGCCCGGGCCGGGATTCGAACTCACAACCTCACGATCGTAAGCTCGTAACCACTGAGCCATGCGCCTTCATATATATATATATATATATATGTGCATATAAATATATATATATGTATATATATATATATATATATATATATATATATATATATATATATGTAGTATGCATGTATATATATATATATATATATATATATATATATATATATATATATATATATATATATAAATATATATATATAAATATATATATATGTATGTATATATATGTATATATATATATATATATATATATATATATATATATATATATATATATATATATATATATATAAAGCAGTTGTATACTGTCAATGTGACAATCCCAATAAGGGAATCATACTGCTGCTATTTAGCCCCAGGAAGCTGGACCGCTTCCTGTCGGCCTTGACACATTTCCTGTGTCCTTATATTTGCGAGGGTGAGTCAAGCACCCCCACCCAGCCTTGACTGCATTCAGGGACATGTTTCTGAGTCATTGCTCCTCATCAGCCTGAAGTAGCAAGACCAGCTGGCTGAAGATGCCCGTAAACTTTTCGCAAATATATATATTTCTAGTGAAAACACATTCACTGATTACAAAAAATTAGAAATGAGAAATAGTAGCAGTATGATTCCCTTATTGGGACTGTCACATTAAGTTGACAGTATACAACTGCTTTATCGTAACACTGCTGCTGAAGTCTCTCTGTGAGATTTATAATTAGATCATTTATATATATATATATATATATATATATATATATATATATATATATATATATATATATATATATATACATAATTAATCGTATCAAAGGGAAATGGAAATTAATAAAATTTTCACCTTCAAGTGGGCTAGCGTATAAAAGTTTAGTCCAAAGACTATGAATTACTCATAAGGTACAGTGTGTATTTAAATACATAAGAGGAATCCACTTACTGGATTCCTTACGCTAAAATAAGTCAGAAACTAATTTGGTCCAGGAAAGATATGGTAAAAGTTTTTATTTTTCATTTCGTTCCTTTCGGGATTTTATCCCTAATTTTGTGGTTCTAGAACCTAGCAGTTCTTTCTAGCGTAAGGAATCCCATGAGTGGATTCCTCTTATGTATTTAAATATACACTGTACCTTATGAGTAATTCATAGTCTTTGGACTAAACTTTTATACGCTAGCCTGCTTGAAGGGGAAAATTTTATTAATTTCCATTTCTCTTTGATATGATTAATTATTATAAGTTTTTTGGATAATTGTTCGAATTTTAAAAGTTGGCATTTTTTTATTGCCAGCAAGGAGCTGCGCCTGCGCAGTAGATCTGAAAAAATTAGGATGTATAAACGGGAGGCATTGTCGTACGCTGAAGAAGCGAAATAACCCTGAAACTCGAGTACGTACGTATCGTAGATCAAGATGGGAAAGATAACTTCCCTTGGCAAATACAGACAGGACACAGAAGTGTGACGATAGCCAGCTGGAGGAGATGTCCTCCTGGGGCTAAAAGCAACAGTAACATCCACCCCTCGCGGTCAGCCACATTTATGTGGCAAATATACTTCACTATATATATATATATATATATATATATGCATGCTTGCACATATGTATCCAACCTCTAGTAATTGTTGGGGTTTTGATATACGCGTGTGTGTGTGTCCTTGTGTATATTGGTATAAATTGGTGCAGAATAGATGTAACTCAGTGCGTGTTCACAAACATTTGACAGAGGTAAATGAGTGCCATAGTAAATACTGAGGTCATTATAAATGACAATAAATGTTACAAGATGGTACCTCAGCTGGATTGTTGTGCAATAGTTAAATCCATAAAATACAAAAGAGTTTTAACATATACAGTCTCTTTTAGTTACATTAACATTCAGCACTTCTCTGAAATTATATATTATAAGCTGAGTGACCCAGCGTTGCCCGAGTTACTGCTGCTTTTATTCAGATTAGTAAACATTAAATATAAAGATATATTCTCATAATTATTTCATAATACCCATATTTTATTTAAAAGTATCCATATTGGGTATATTAATCAAATTCTACCACCTCCTAGATTTCGATTATCTCCCCTATACCGGAAGAAATCCCTAATTACCTCCCCCTATCTAGAACTCTTCTTTCTAAGACTGGAACGAACACGACACAATGAAGTAGAGAAATTTGAAAAGACAACACGAAACCGGTTATTTCTCAAAATACAATGTTTATATACCAAAAAGATTTTATAACATTTTTATAACATTTTTCTTACATTTTTCTGACATAATTTAAATATATACTTTAACCATGTAACACGAGCCTGCTGTAGTTTTTTCACTCTTATTATCTTTTATACATCCAACCACGTGCTTTCACATACCAACTTTCTCTCTCACACACACACACACACACACACACACACACACACATATATATATATATATATATATATATATATATATATATAAGCACTCAACGTTGCGATGGTGCATGCGAGGGATACGATCTAAACTTTCATTGTGTCTGCTATGAGTATATCTAGTGATTGTTGAGCCTTGCATTCTTGGCTCAAACAGGAAGTTGTCGAGACGCTTGAAAAATTGGTAGTCGGTAGGCGAGAGGTCTGGTGAGTATGGCGGATGAGACAGAGTTTCGAAGCCCAATTCGTTCAACTTCTGCAGAGTCAGTTGTGCGACGTGCGGCCGAGCGTTGTCGTGGAGAAGAATTGGTCCTATTCTATTGACCAATGATGGCTGTTGTTTTCGGAGTTTCTTATGCATTTCATCCATTTGCTGACAGTACTTCTCCGCTGTAATTGTTTCACCTGGATCCAAAAAGCTGTGATGGATGAGACCAGCCGCAGACCATCAAACAGTCACCATGACCTTCTTTTAGTGCCACTTTGGCTTCTGGAATTGCCGTGGAGCTTCGTCGGCGTCCAACCACTGAGCTGAGCGTCGCCGGTTGTCATAAAGAATCCACTTTTCATCGCAAGTCACAATCCGGTCGAGAAACGGGTCGTTCTTGTTGCGTAAAAGAAGGGAAGACGACACTTCAAAACGGCGTTTTTTTTTTGGTTGTCGTTCAAATCGTGCAGCACCCATTTCTCAAGTATTTTTGTTTTTCCAATCTCTTTCAAGTAGTTGGAAATTGTCATATACCTTACGTCTAATTCAGAAGCAAGCTCTCGTACAGCTGTGCGTGGATTGACTTCGACTAAAACTCTCAGTTGATCGTTGTCAACATCTAATGGCCGACCACTACGCTTATCATCTTCAAGACTCTCGTCACCGCTACGAAATTTCTTGAACCACCATTGTGCTGTACGTTCATTAGTCGTTTCTGGGCCAAACGCATGGTTTCAGCAGTTTTTCGGCCTAGCTAGAACTGGAATAAGAAAATTGTGTGAATTTGCTTTGTGTCCATGTTGTATTCAACGTTCCGGAAAAAATGGCTTAATTATTCAAAAAGAAAGAGTAACACGATTAGATGGAGCGAAAAACGGGCTTTAAAATGATATATAAAGTCAAAGTAATTTAAAACCAAAATTAAAAATTCCGCAAGAATTTTCTTGACAACCTAATATTATTATAACTTCGTCTTTCACACCAATTTCTGTTTCCGTTTATATTCGTTTGATATCAGTTTTTTTTCTTTTCCTCCTCTTTCATTTGCTTTGTTTCCAGAATGCCTATGAATTTATATCTGTTCTCGTTGCCGTTAATTTTCTCCACAACCTGCTTCTCTGGTAACGTAATTTCTTACATTTCATCAATTCTACCTCCCCTCAGTTGTAGCGCCCCGCACATTTTATATCAAACGCCATCCCTATGTGCATGCTGAATGTATTAATTGTATGTACAAGAGAATGTTCATAGGATTTTCCAAAGAGTTTTATGTCATCCATAAACAAGCAGGTGGTTTATTTTGGTCTCACCCCCCACACCTACCACTCATAACCAACTTTGCCTTTTTCAGCACTAATGAAATTAGAACCATACACAATAGAAACAGAAAAACGAAAGATTTTTCCCTGGAATATTCCTCATTTGATGTTAACAACTCCCAATATCTGTTTGCATGATTTTAGCTTAGTCTTCCAAGCGTCCATACTACTGATCATACCAAACATTTCCAAACATTTCCAAACATTCCACTGTCCAACTATGTGGCATCCTGTCATAAGATTTGCAGTAATCGTTCAAGGCTATGGCAAGGTTTGTGCACCTCATTTTATAATCTTTAAAGATAACCTTATCAATCAACAATTGGGATGTACGAGAAGAAACAGGGGGACTAATAATTATTAGTCCCCCTGTTTCTTCTCGTACATCCCTTCTGCTCTTCATGGAGTATCTCTTCTTGATTTTCATACAGTGCCTCAGCAATAACACCTGTCATAAGCATCCACATAGAGAGAAGGCATCCTTCAAACACAAGATCTTTCTACCTAAGGTCAACCTTTCTGGCGAACTCTCTTCTCCATTCAAGCAGTTGCTCAGTAATTCTATCCTGAAGTCCCACACCTCTTTCAAACAGAACCCTTTTAGCCCGTCTTTGCCTGGAGCTTTCCTATTTGGCATCTTTCTACGCTGAATAGTTATCCAATCAGTTGTTATTTCTAATTCTTCCCGGTGATTATCCGTAACGTCCTTTTTCATATTAGTCAGTCACCCCACACTTGTATTGTGCACTTTTCCTATACTCCAGGTATCACTCCAAGACTTGTGACTTTTATCTGCATCCTTCCTAACCATGTCATTCATCTCTTGATAGAATCTCTTCTGATTTTGTTTGAAACGTAGAT
Organism: Octopus bimaculoides; assembly: GCF_046866305.1. NCBI lineage: Eukaryota > Metazoa > Mollusca > Cephalopoda > Octopoda > Octopodidae > Octopus > Octopus bimaculoides. The sequence goes on from NC_142928.1 coordinate 90,199,358, forward strand.
TCTGTTTATACTTCTATATATGGATGACCTAAAAGCAAGTTAAAAAGCCTAATGAGTGTAGGAAGATCTGTATTCAATGTTTTAAAGTATAAGCCTAGCTGGGGGGTAAGGGTGGCTTTATCTCTCGAATGCATGACTTGATATGGACCATCGTAGGGTGACTGGTGGGGTCTTCGTCGTGTGTCACGTCGAATGAACACAAAGTTAGCTGTGCGGGGGCCATTTGGTACGGATGATATGGGTGTGCCATGTGTCGACATGGAAACAGGGCGCAACTGGCCTATGCTGTCTCTCAGTTGAGCGAGTTACCTTTTGACATCCGGGTCTGACTTTGTATTCGGCACTGTAACGGGAGCACCGTACACCATTTCTGCAGAGGAAGTGTTGAGATTTTCTTTTGGAACAGTGCGGATTCCCAGCATCACCCATAGGAGTTGGTCGATCCAATTTGGCCCGTTAAGTCTGGTTGTCAGGGATTCCTTCAGGCGGTGGTGAAATCTCTCCACTAATCCGTTGGCCTGTGGGCGGTAGGCTGTTGCGCGGTTCTTTGTGATTCCAAAAAAGTCACACGTCATTCCTTTAGTCGAGCAAATCGACCCCAGGACTTATTCTTTGGAAGCCTAGTACTTATTCTATCGGTCTCTTTTGCCGAACCGCTAAGTTACAGCATCGGTTGTCAAGCGATGTTGGGGGGACAAACACAGACACACAAACATATACACACACATATATATATATATACATATATACGACGAGTTTCTTTCAGTTTTCCGTCTACCAAATCCACTCACAAGGCTTTGGTCCGCCCGAGACTATAGCAGAAGACAGTCGCCTAAGGTGCCACGCCGTGGGAATGAACTCAGAACCATGTGGTTGGTAAGCAAGCTACTTACCACACAGCCACTCATAAACTATTAAAAGTGAAACTTTTATATCACATTACAATACACAGATTTTTGTTTCACTTTTGACACGTAATACCGAAACAATCTAAGAGACTGATGCGGGCTTGCATTAAGCAAGAAGTTGAAAAATTATTTGGCCCATGGTGACACTCTATGGAACCAAACTAATGCATGTGTAAAATTTGAATGAAATCAGTTGGGTAGTTCTCGAGTTTTAGTGGTGGACACATACAGACGCACATGCGCGCGCGCACACACACACACACACATCACACACAGACGGACACAAGTTCTCAGTAGTATATATATAGAGTTATATACTTTATTTACATTATTTACACTTGACGAATATTTGTCCTCATCTTGTTTGTTGTTGGCACAACTTTTCGTCTGGTATATCCTCCAGCCTTCATCAGGTGTCTTGGGGAAATTTCGAACCTGGGTTCTCATTTTCGATGTTATTATTATTATTATTATTGTTCAGTAGTTTTATTTTTATAACGTGCTTTCACTTCACTACCGAGCGCAGCTCTGTGCGCCTTGGGTATGTGCTGTGGTTTGCTGTGGTGCTCTTATGTTTACTGTATTGAAAGTGTTTTGCGTAGAATGTGTGCAGTACCCAGTAGTGCAATTTTCTGTATGTTATATATATTTGTAAGTCCTGATATTTTTGTTATGTATTTGTCTGAATATTTTTTTATTATACCTAAGGCACATTATTATTATTATTATTATTATTCAGTAGTTTTATTTTTATAACGTGATTTCACTTCACTACCGAGCGCAGCTCTGTGCGTCTTGGGTATGTGCTGTGGTTTGCTGTGGTGCTCTTATGTTTACTGTATTGAAAGTGTTTTGCGTAGAATGTGTGCAGTACCCAGTAGTGCAATTTTCTGTATGTTATATATATTTGTACATTATTTTTCTTCCATGTTTTATATGTATGTGTTGTTGCGTTTTCGTTTTTTGGGTAGAGTACTGCTGTGAAATAGGCGTGTAGGATCGAAATGTGTTCCTCACGTGTCCATTTATGCCGTTTTGGTTTTGTTTGCGGGACATGAGGAACAACGTCCGGCCCTTTATTTTGACGGTCGTCGTTTTCGTAGGGTACCGGTTCGTTTATTTCTGTTGTCAGATTGTTTTGCACGTTCATATCTTCGTATTTTTTTCTTAACAAGCTTACAGTACGTACTTCTCGGTTGTTATTCTTGGGTGAAATACCGGTGTTATTTAATATGTTTGTAATTTTTTTGTACATGGTGTTTTGGGGTTCGAAGATGGTTTATTATTATTATTATTATTATTATTATCATTATTTTTATTTTTTATTATTGGGCAATTATTGGGCAATTATTGGGCAATTATGGAGTGAATTTTAGGGCTTATAAATCTAATATTTTCCTATCCTTCCTTAATACCGCTTCCCATATGCTATTCGTATTTGCATAGTGTAAAGAGAGGAATTGCTCAGTGCCTAAAACATTGAGCAAAGAATATAAGTAGTGATCGTGATACCCACCACGAAGAAATGATCAAGCTCAGTAACAATCTATTAAGCAACAACCACCCCAAAAACATACTATCGATTCCAATTATGAAGAAAAAAGAGGGTGAAACCAATAAACGGTCCACAGTCTGTCTACCTATGTTAAAGGCCTTTCCGAAAAGATACAAAAGATATGCGGCCCATATGACATCAGGACAGTATTCAAGAGTAATACAACACATCACAAATATCTTCTTCGTGTAAAACCACCAATAAAAGAGAATATGACCAAAAACTGCGTCTACTCCATCCCATGCAGCTGTGGTAGCTTATACAATGGCGAACCATGTCGCCCCCTCAAAATAAAGGTAGAGGAACATCGCAAAGCTGTGACACGAGGGGATATTGATAAATCGGGTATAGCTGATCATGTAAGGAAAAATGGAGACCAATTCCGCCAGTGGGATGAAGTTAAAATAATAGACAGAGAACACCACTGGAAAATACGAAAGTTAAAATAAGCAGCACATATGCTAGGAAACAATAAACTCCTAAGCAGACCAAGTGCAGATATGAATAGTATATGGGAACCGGTATTAAGGAAGGTTAGGAAAATAGATTTATAAGCTCTAAAATTCACTCCATAATTGCCCAATAATAATAATAATAATAATAATAATAATAATAATAATAATAATAATAATAATGATAATGATAATAATAATAATAATATCGAAACATACCTTAGGAATGAGAACCTAGGTTCGAAATTTCCCCAAGACACCCGATGAAGTCTGGAGAACAAATATCTGTCAAATGTAGATAATGTAAATAATGTACATAATTCCTCATCTCTTAAAAATAGAACTGTATAGAGTTATATATTGTTGAGAGAGTATTTCGCTTTGCTATCAGTTACATTGTCTCTTTCTATCATTACTGCATTTTCATCAAACCTGGGTTGGTGTATAATTATTTCCCCAGTAGTATCTTCTTTAGCTGCAACTTGGTTCCTTTTATCCCTTACAGACTGTTTAATTTGGTCAATCTCTAATTCAGTTAGTAATTTCTTTTTCAAAATGCTTCTCGTAAGCTTGGCAAGTTTGTTACTGTAGGATTTTGTTAGATAGGATCTTGTTAGATAGGATCTTGTTAGATAGGATCTTGTTAGATAGGATCTTGTTAGATAGGATCTTGTTAGATAGGATGTTACTTCAAGGTGCTTCTGTCTCCAGTTTAGGTAGGTTTGGTTAGTATTAGATTTATTTGTGGGGAAATACATGACATGACAGAAGGTCTTAAAGACTTCTTTATTATCTTCCCTTGACCATTTTCATTCTTTATCTTCTGGTTATTTGATGACGAGCGTCGATGGCCATCAGTTGGAATATTCCAGTTGTTGGGTACTTCCAGCTCCTGTGTTTCGGGAAGAATAGAACAAGTAGCTGATTTTTCGCACCCAGTCAGGTTCCTGAATCTTTTTGGTTTGACGGGCAACATTTATCATTTATGTTTTATGTAGTGTTTTTGGTACCGAAACACTTTCAAACTTCGTATACTTGTATATTTTGTGTTAAGAGAGTCATAGTTACTCCCGCCGTTTACCCGCGCTTGGTTGAATTTCTTCACTTTGACATTCAGAGCACTGGGCAGAAATCACATCGCGTCTGTGCGGCTCGGCCGGCTACGCGATGCTCTGTTTTAATTAGACAGTCGGATTCCCCCGGTCCGTACCAGTTCCGAGTCGACCGTTCGCCGCCGGCCGAACGCCTGCCGCGCGTCGCGGTGCGACGACCGCACGACGCCACGCAAGGCGGGAACAGAGGGCCGCGAGCACCGACGCGACGGCGAGCCCAAAGCCGTGTCGCTCCACGGCGTCTCGGGTGTGGAGCCGTGTTGTTCGCGCCCACTACGCCCCGGGCTCCCCGTATGAAACCGCCGCGCGCCGACATGCGACGGCGGCCCGACCGCGCGTCGGGAGGCGCGGAACGCCGACGCGAGAGAAGGCCGCGCGCGCGAGAGGAGGAGGACCGACGCCGCGGCGACAACCACCGCTTTCCGCCGCGAGGACGCGGCGTGCAGACGACTATGCCGCATGCGACCGACCGACCCGCCTGCTTTCCTACCCGACGAAGCCGCCAACTCCCGTTGACCGAAGGCGCGACCGCGCACCGAAGCGAAGCGAGTTGCCCGCCGCCACGGAAGGCGGCGCAAACGACGGCCGGAAAGGCGCCCGAGATGCCGAGTCCGACGCCAACGCTACAGCCCCGTACCGATCCGCCGCTTCGCGTGAAGACGTGTTCCGGCGCCCGCTGCAGCAGCGCGACGCCGAGCGAACGGCGAAGCAACCGCCGCGCGGGAGCGCAGCGACACACACGGCCCGACCGACCCGGTCCTCGGAGCCAATCCTTCTTCCGAAGGTACGGATCCATTTTGCCGACTTCCCTTACCTACATTGGCGCTATCGACGAGAGGCTGTACACCTTGGAGACCTGCTGCGGATGGTGGGTACGGACCGACTCGAGAGCTGCGAATCGTTACGGACCCGGATTTTCCAGGGCCGCCGAGAGCGCACCGGACGCCGCCCGAGACGCGGCGCTCTACAGGTACCATATCCGTATCTCCGGACGAGCCGATTCCACGGACGCGGTCCTTTACGAAGAAGAGAGAACTCTTCCCGGGGCTCCCGGCAACGTCTCCGGGCTCGCTTGCGTTGCCGCTGCTTCGCCCGACCGCCGGCTTCGACGACAAACGCGCTGCTAGGAGCGGCGCGCCGCGTTCCCACCGCCGGACGGGCACTCTCCGAGTTCGGGTTCGGGAATATTAACCCGATTCCCTTTCGATGGGAGGCCGGCCGCATATGCTGCTGCTGCTGCTATTATATTTGCTACAACCGCTTTCGTGACGGATCCGGCGCCTTTCGTGCAAGCTTTCGCCCGCTTCTTAGGACCGACTGACCCGTGCTCGACCGCCGTTGGCACGGAACCCTTCTCCACTTCGGTCTTCGAAGGTCTCGTTCGAATATTTGCTACTACCACCGAGATCTGCACCCGCGGTCGGCTTCACCCGGGCTCGCGCCCGCGGCTTCCATCCACGCCGCGGCGCCCTCCTACTCGACCGGGCATCGGAAAGTCGCCTCGCCGGCGATCGCGCAACCTGTCGCCCGGCCGGTCCGGCATCGGTCGCTCGCTCCAGCGCCATCCATTTTCGGGGCCGGTCGATTCGGCAGGTAAGCATAACGACACACCGTCGGGACGATAAGGTATGTTCATTCCTTTCCTTCTATGTACTCGTCACTTCGTTCATCGAATCTCTTGTCGATATACCATAGGGACGTATGGCATATTCGTTCATCTTATTACTTCGTTCATCGAACTACTAGTCTTTCTTTCTACATACCGTCAAAATGTCTGGTATGTTCACTCGTTTCATTCGATCCACATGTAACCTCGCACATTAGACATCCCATTCCTCATTCTACATACCAGGGGGCAACTGGTATGTTCAATTTACTGTCAGCTATTTTTGGGCTGATACCATTCCACAGCCCCCTCCGACGCTACCGCGGCCGACTCTTCCGTTTATATAACTATCACAGCTGGAACTGATAGTTTTATGGGCAAAAAAAAAAAAAAAAAAAAAAAAGCCCAAGAAAGGATCACAGCGACGATCATTGAGAAATCAGTTAAATCATCTAAATGTAAAAGTCAATTTGGTGAGCCACTGATTAACCGACCGCAGATATTGCTCTTTATCCGCCACCGGGGTGGATAGAAAGGTTAGAACTAAAGTGTTCCCGCCATTTCCGTTTGTGCCCGACGTAGATGGGCAATACGCCCGGCATTGACCTCCAAGCACCACCCCGCCTGGGGGTCACCAGTTTATACGGCCCCTGGCTACCGTATGTTTTTAAACTTATTAGTTATTTATATATTGCAACACGCAGGCGGCAGTTTCCATGAATACATAGGCGAAACAATCTCAAGGAGCCGACTCTCGTCTGGGGACAGCAGACATACCTTCACCTTAACTCACAGGTGCATCTCCCAACCAACGGGGGGCTGTGCAACCACCCAAAGCCAACAGCTTATGGAGGGGATGTGCGCGGCCGTGCACACTCCGAACCGACAAGGCGTTACACACCTACGAAAATCGAAACTAAATACGAAAGACCAGTGGCAACCTCGGTGGTCTCCCACCTGCCGAGGTTACGAGGCTATGACACATCGGACCTCACCAAGACGAGTGGTTCGCCACACACCGCACAAACCCTGGTCTTCACTCACCGCCGACTCGGGCCACAACACTCCCCACGCTGGCCAGCCAGTCACACCAGGAGGCAGACTATCGGCAGTCCACCAATCACCTCCAGAGGGCCAACTCCCTTCAGTCAGGATCATCCACATATCACATGGCCTCCACCAGATTAACTGGAACCGCAATAGAGGAAGGGACACATTTAGTTTGTCCGTGCGAGAGCAAATATTCGGCCTTGGTTTAACACCTATCCGACACATCACCCCACACGGACGTAAGCTCTTTCACCACGCCAAGGTAGTGTCCCAAAGGGTAAAACCTGGCAGTGCATCCATCACTCAGGTAAAATTCAGTGGATCATCTCACCCGCCCATCATCCACCGAATCCCGAGTGATCATAACATACCAGGCAAACCCGATGGTGCATCCACCCACCGACTATTGGCTTCCTAGCTGCCAATATACCTCCACATGGCAGACACAAAAACCCTCCACCACCTGTCACAGCAACGTACCTAAAGGCCACTGCAGGTGCACTAACTACACGACAAACGGCCACCGACCATCTCTCAACTCCAATGTTCCAATCGGACACTGCAGGTGCTTACAACAGCCACAACCACCTTCACCGATGTTCCAATCGGACACCGCAGGTGAACCCGCTATTGAAAGGCCATTGACCTATAGGCGGGTGGACCTCCCAGCGGGCCCACCCCCTGCAGGGGAAAAACCGATGCACTCACCCAACGCAGAGAGATTGGTCAGACCACTTCCACTCAAGCCCCAGCATATTATAGAATGTGGTTGTAGCATCGTTCGGCAGAAAGCACACCCAAATGTGACGGAGCAGTAGGGTGTACCACCCATGCAAGGCCAGTGGGTCATAACGCATCAGGCCCCACGAAAGAGAGTCATAGTTACTCCCGCCGTTTACCCGCGCTTGGTTGAATTTCTTCACTTTGACATTCAGAGCACTGTGCAGAAATCACATCGCGTCTGTGCGGCTCGGCCGGCTACGCGATGCTCTGTTTTAATTAGACAGTCGGATTCCCCCGGTCCGTACCAGTTCCGAGTCGACCGTTCGCCGCCGGCCGAACGCCTGCCGCGCGTCGCGGTGCAACGACCGCACGACCCCACGCAAGGCGGGAACAGAGGGCCGCGAGCACCGACGCGACGGCGAGCTCAAAGCCGTGTCGCTCCAGCAGCGCGACGCCGAGCGAACGGCGAAGCAACCGCCGCGCGGGAGCGCAGCGACACACACGGCCCGACCGACCCGGTCCTCGGAGCCAATCCTTCTTCCGAAGGTACGGATCCATTTTGCCGACTTCCCTTACCTACATTGGCGCTATCGACGAGAGGCTGTACACCTTGGAGACCTGCTGCGGATGGTGGGTACGGACCGACTCGAGAGCTGCGAATCGTTACGGACCCGGATTTTCCAGGGCCGCCGAGAGCGCACCGGACGCCGCCCGAGACGCGGCGCTCTACAGGTACCATATCCGTATCTCCGGACGAGCCGATTCCACGGACGCGGTCCTTTACGAAGAAGAGAGAACTCTTCCCGGGGCTCCCGGCAACGTCTCCGGGCTCGCTTGCGTTGCCGCTGCTTCGCCCGACCGCCGGCTTCGACGACAAACGCGCTGCTAGGAGCGGCGCGCTGCGTTCCCACCGCCGGACGGGCACTCTCCGAGTTCGGGTTCGGGAATATTAACCCGATTCCCTTTCGATGCGAGGCCGGCCGCATCTGCTATTATATTTGCTACAACCGCTTTCGTGACGGATCCGGCGCCTTTCGTGGAAGCTTTCGCCCGCTTCTTAGGACCGACTGACCCGTGCTCGACCGCCGTTGGCACGGAACCCTTCTCCACTTCGGTCTTCGAAGGTCTCGTTCGAATATTTGCTACTACCACCGAGATCTGCACCCGCGGTCGGCTTCACCCGGGCTCGCGCCCGCGGCTTCCATGCACGCCGCGGCGCCCTCCTACTCGACCGGGCATCGGAAAGTCGCCTCGCCGGCGATCGCGCAAACTGTCGCCCGGCCGGTCCGGCATCGGTCGCTCGCTCCAGCGCCATCCATTTTCGGGGCCGGTCGATTCGGCAGGTAAGTTGTTACACACTCCTGAGCGGATTCCGACTTCCGTGGCCACCGTCCTGCTGTCTATATCGACCGACACCCTTTCGGGGATCTAATGGGCGAAGCGTAGGGCACCTTAGCCGGACGTTCGGTTCATCCCACATCACCAGTTCTGCTTACCAAAAGTGGCCCACTTGGCACCGTGCATTCGTCGCAAGAAACGCGCAAAATAATAAAATTATCATTATTCCCAACGATTCGTAAACGGCCGCCTCCGTTCGGGAGAGGAGTAGCGGCCCGTTTCGCCCGTTCCGAGTTCGAGAGTAGATCGAGGCCGTCAACGTCCCCGGGGCCTCCAGTCGTTCGCTTTACCGGACGGAATTGCGTGTCGTTCTCCTGCTGGCGCCAGCTATCCTGAGGGAAACTTCGGAGGGAACCAGCTACTAGACGGCTCGATTGGTCTTTCGCCCCTACACCCGGTTCCGACGATCGATTTGCACGTCAGAGGCGCTTCGGACTTCCACCAGAGTTTCCTCTGGCTTCGTCCCGACCGGGCGTGGATCGCCATCTTTCGGGTCCCCGGCCGCCTGCTACACTTGAGTCGGAGCGGGAACGCGCGCTTTCGAGCGCGAACGCGCGGGCCCGACCCGGGAACGATGCTTCGAAACGCCGCGTGTTACAAAAAAAGAAGCGAGCCGCCGCCACCACCACCGCTGATGCTGCAACAACCGACGAGATTAGACGACGGCGCCAGCAACTGCGGCGGCTGCTGCGACAGCGGCCCAACTCCCTTCCCCCGAGCGGCGACGTGTCACGTTCTCGCTTTCGCTGTGCCGTCGGAGTTCGCAAAGTGAAAGGCTCCAACGACTCGCAGTCGACTGGGACTCCTCGGTCCGTGTTTTAAGACGGGTCGGGTAGGTTGCCGATGCTCGTCGCTGACCGGCAGCAGCGGGCGGCTTTTCGGGCGATCCCGCCGACTCCTCCAACAACCACCGCTCCTGCTGCTGTAGCACCACGCGCAAAGACGAGGAGCAAGTAGAAGAAGTAGTAGAAGAAGAAGGAGCAGGCGGGCGGCCGCGTCGCTTTCGCGACTCGCTGCGTCGTGAGTGCTGAGGGCGAGGTGCGTTAGCCCGTCTCCGTCGGTTAGCCGTGCCTGCGCTTTCGTGGAGCGACGGGCCCGGTCGAGAGAAGCGCGTGGATCCCGACGTCGGTCGGTCCCCGCGTGAACGGGTTCCGGACGCCGAGGCGCTCGTCTGCGACCTGCGGACGCCGCGCGCCTACCGGCCCGACGGGAACGGGTCGCGACGACGGATCGGAGGGGAAGTGCGTCCGATGCCGGCGCCACGGAAATCGAGCGCCGACGAGGCGGCAGACGACCGCCCGCGGAAACGAGCGGCCGCCACCGACGCGTTCGTCGGCGACGACGGCGCCTTAGGAGGCGGGGGTGAAAGTGGCAGCGGACTGAGTCTCCTCGCGATCGCGGTGAGCGGTCCTACCCGTTTACCCCTGGGCGGTTTCACGGTCTCTTGAACTCTCTCTCCAAAGTTCTTTTCAACTTTCCCTCGCGGTACTTGTCGGCTATCGGACTCGTCCCCGTATTTAGCCTTGGATGGAGCTTACCACCCGCTTTGGGCTGCGTTCCCAAGCAACCCGACTCTCGGGCCGAAAAGAAACACCGCCGATCGCCGCCGGCTCCGAATGGGCCTGGCACCCGCTCTGGGCAGCCCCGATCGAGGGGACTCCGAACCTAGCCGGGCGAAACGATCGACCGTGTACGACCCTTGCGCCACAGCTCTCGACGACCGGCGCGGCCGACGAGATTCGGCGTTGGGCTTCTCCCGGTTCACTCGCCGTTACTTAGGGAATCCCGGTTGGTTTCTTTTCCTCCGCTTAGCGATATGCTTAAGTTCGGCGGGTAGTCTCGTCCGAGTCGAGGGCAGCATTAGCTTAGAAAAAAAAAAAAGTGTGATAGTTATGTCGTTATGCTTCCTTCTCTCTCTGCTGTAGCAGTAGCAGCTGCCGACCGCGCAGTTTTCACCCAGCCTGCGTCCGCCCGAATACAGTGCGCTAGGCCGACGGTGCTGCACGCTTTGCGGCTCCACGAACCTCAATATCTCTCTCGTCTTCCTTCCTGGCGTCGGCCGGCCAACATCGCCGCCGCCGCCTCCTCCTCGTTTGTTCAATCTACTGTCAGCTATTTTTGGGCTGATACCATTCCACAGCCCCCTCCGACGCTACCGCGGCCGACTCTTCCGTTTATATAACTATCACAGCTGGAACTGATAGTTTTATGGGCAAGAAAAAAAAAAAAAAAAAGCCCAAGAAAGGATCACAGCGACGATCATTGAGAAATCAGTTAAATCATCTAAATGTAAAAGTCAGTCTGGTGAGCCACTGATTAACCGGCTGCAGATATGGCTCTTTATCCGCCACCGGGGTGGATAGAAGGGTTAGAACTAAAATGTTCCCGCCATTTCCGTTTGAGCCCGACGTAGATGGGCAATACGCCCGGCATTGACCTCCAGGCACCACCCCGCCTGGGGGTCACCAGTTTCTACGGCCCCTGGCTACCGTATGTTTTTAAACTTATTAGTTATTTATATATTGCAACACGCAGGCGGCAGTTTCCATGAATACATAGGCGAAACAATCTCCAGGAGCCGACTCTCGTCTGGGGACAGCAGACATACCTTCATCTTAACTTCTTTATTATCTTCCCTTGACCATTTTCATTCTTTATCTTCTGGTTATTTGATGACAAGCGTCGATGGCCATCAGTTGGAATATTCCAGTTGTTGGGTACTTCCAGCTCCTGTGTTTCGGGAAGAATAGAACAAGTAGCTGATTTTTCGCACCCAGTCAGGTTCCTGAATCTTTTTGGTTTGACGGGCAACATTTATCATTTATGTTTTATGTAGTGTTTTTGGTACCGAAACACTTTCAAACTTCGTATACTTGTATATTTTGTGTTATAGAACAGATAAAATTTTTTGTATTCGAAGTTATTTCATGTTAAAAATTGTATACATGTTAAAAATTGTATACAAAAAATTGTATACATGTTAAAAATTGTTTACAAAACAGCAGTAACTGTATTCAGCTGAATAGACGTCAGTGATTGGTTGAAATTACAGAAATACGACAGCTTTAACATGAAATAATTTGCGATGTACAATTTTTTGTTAAGAAGGCTAACAGAAAAAGTTGTTTTATATGACACATTCTACCAGTGTCACAAGTTTAAAAGTGTTTCGTTAAGAAAACAAGTGTTGCCCGTCAAACCAAAAAGATCCAGGTTTCTCACTGGTGTGCGCCGTCCTCGTTTATCCGGTTGACAGAAAAATTCGGTGTGTATTTTGCTTTGTTATCATTGTGGCATTAGCTTGGACGTTGACATTAGGGGACAGATCTGTCTGTTTAGAGTTTATTTTTGAGACAACATCACTTGAATAAAAACATTGCTCGTAACGTAGTTTCTTCAGGCTAACAGATCTGTATTCATCTGTTTATTTTTTTGACAGAGATTTATCTCCGGGTATAGTTTTTTGCGGTGTTTTAAACTGATGAATTGTTCAATCTGTCTTTGTTAGTTCGAAAACAAATTGTTTTGTTAATTTTTTGCACGTTTGTAATAGGTACTTCCATATGCGTGTTTGTGTGTCCTGTAAATTTCACGTAGTTGTGTAAACATTGGGATGTATGTGTAGTCGTATGGGTATTAAAATGTAGAAATGATTGTATAGACATTCGAGTGTATGTGTAGTTGATCAATTTTCGGACTTATTGTATTTTTTATAAAATTTGACTCCACTCGGTGACCTAGTGATTTACTGGGATCAAATTCGAATCTGTTAAAATGAATATCTATACGAACGCACAACGCTTTAAATTTTAAGGTTTCTGTAGGTTTAAAACGTCAGCGTTGTCATTAGACAATTTCCTTACTTATTTCACAAACCATCCAAAAGAAAAGAAAAAAAAAGCAATAGATATATCAGTAGTTCGGTGCGATAAAATGCTGTCTCTCTCTCTCTCTCTCTCTCTCTCTCTCTCTCTCTCTCTCTCTCTCTCTCTCTCCCGTGCATATGATAAATAAGCCATTCTTTAAAAAGCCATATAAAAAAACATTTTTAATCACCCGTTCTTACTACTAGCGTCAAAGGATGTAAGGGAAGTAACTCTAAAACAATATTTGGTAGTAGCAAATGCTACGTAAATTTTGTTGTGTCGGCACTCCGTCGCTTACGACGTCGAGGGTTCCAGTTGATTCGATCAACGGAACAGCCTGCTCATGAAATTAACGTGCAAGTGGCTGAGCACTCCACAGACACGTGCACCCTTAACGTAGTTCTCGGGGATATTCAGCGTGACACAGTGTGACAAGGCTGACCCTTTGAATTACAGGCACAGCAGAAACAGGAAGTAAGAGTGAGAAAGTTGTGGTGAAAGAGTACAACAGGGTTCACCGGAGCCTCGTGGAGCTTTAGGTGTTTTCGCTCAATAAACACTCACAACGCCCGGTCTGGGAATCGAAACCGTGATCCTATGACCGCGAGTCCGCTGTCCTAACCATTGGGCCATTGCGCCTCCGCTACGTAAATTACTAACGTGATAATTGTACACATATAACATGCAAGTATATAACCTAGCTTTCTCTCTCTCTCTCTCTCTCTCTCTCTCATACGCGCGCCCACACACACGCGCACACACTCTCTCGCGGAACTTTGATGTAATCTAAATTTGATTCGGTCTCCCATTCTTATTTCTGTAAATTAAGGATCTGTTTGTTGTCACTTTTAAAGACACTTTGCTAGTGATTCAAGACTATATAGGTAAAGACTCGCTTCGGTCATAAACGACCATGGGATTGCACCTAGAAACTCCCACCCACCCCTGGGGGCACAAGTTCGGGCAAGGCTGTTTACGGAAGACTAGCAGTCGCCCATATATACCAACCTCCCTACTCTACACCACCGATGTTATTTAAGAAAAATGCAAAGGTCGATACAGCTGTGTATATATATATATATATATATATATATATATATATATATATATATATATATATATATATATATATATATAGATAAACAAGAGTGAAAAAACTACAGAAGGCTTGTGTTATATGGTTAAAGTATGTATTTAAATCGTTATGTTAGAAAAGTGTTATAAAATTTTGAGTATAGAAACATTGTCTTTGGAGAAATAACCGGTTTCGTATTTTCTTTTCAAAATTCTCTAGCTGTATCGTGACATGTCTTCGCTCGGTCACCGGAGCGAAGACATGTTACGATACAGGTGGAGAGATTTGAAAAGAAAATACGAAACCGGTTATTTCTCCAAAGACAATGTTTCTATACTCAAAATTTTATAACATTTTTCTAACATAACGATTTAAATACATACTTTAACCATATTAACACAAGCCTTCTGTAGTTTTTTCACTCTTGTTTATATTTTATACATCCAACCACGTGCTTTCACATACCAACTTTCTCACCTATATATATATATATATATATATATATATATATATATATATATATATATATACATATATAATGAAGAAGTAAATGGTATAATTATCCACTTTATACAGCGCAACTAATTAGCGTTCTAATAGAGCTTCAGGATTATAATTCATTTATATTACAATATTACATTAAATACTATGAATATAATATATAACATAGCATAATATTGTTGTTGTTGTTGTTGGCTGCGTCTCGTGTTTCCGAGTTTGTAATCCAGTTCATTTTCCTGGGTCCTTGAACCGCAGATGGGTCCGCAATCAAAGGGTTGCATGAAACATACGGGGACATTGTGGACAAGGGATAGAAGGGGTTGGTTTGGGAAGGAGAAGGCGCTGCTTTCTCTCCCGTCTCTTGAGTTCAGCTCTTGCGACTCGGGCTTTCTCGAAGTCCGCTGAACCCGTTTTGATGGTGTGTCTCCAGAGGGGTCTGTTTGCCGAGATATCCTCCCAGTGTGCGTGTTCGATGTTGGTGCTTTTCAAGGTTGATTTGAGTTGGTCCTTGTACCGCCTCAAGGTGGCTCCACGAGGATGTTTTCCGTCAGACAGTTCACCGTAGAGACAGATCTTGGGAAGGCGGTGTTCATTCATCCGACAAAATAATATTATATTTTTATAGCATAATATTATATAACATAAATAATTATAAAAACCATAAAAGGTCAACAAATTGTTTCGACTTATATATATTTTTTCTGATATACATAATTACAATTCCATTATATATATAGTCAATTCAGGGTCTTTGATTTAGAAAACGACGAAACTCCGTATGAAAGGATGACTGGATTGTAAAAATTAATTCAAATGTCTGCTTTATAAGTGTGAGCGTGAGCGTTAACTATTCAATCATACATCAATTAAATTTTAAAAAGCAACAAAACCACTTTAACGGACAATACAATCAAGTAAGTGCAATCCACAACTATCGAAATTCACTTCATTATATCTTAAACACATACCCACTGAAACCCTTTCATGTCCAAAATAGTCGCTTGTCGCCACAACATAAAACAATAATATATGTATATGTATAAATGTACACAACTAAATATCTAAGTCTCCTCCTATGTGTAACTGCAACAAAAAATATATGAACAATTACATCTTCAATACAACAACTCTTTTATCTACTTCAATTAGTTGGTATAAAAGAATTATTATTTAAATTAACTAACAATAATCTTCTATATTTATTATTTCCCGAAGGGATACTTCCGTAGAAGATATGAAGAGAAACTTAATGAAAATTTCTCGCTTTGTTTACTTAATCTATCACATGGAGAATTCCGTAAGTATAGTTAATATGGACATAAGACTGTAAATGTGATAACCAAAATATCCCATCTATCTAAGTTGTACGTACGCTGCTATATATATATATATATATATATATATATATATATATATATATATATATATATATATATATATATATATATATATATATATATATATATATATATATATATATATATATATATATATATGTATGTATATATATATATATATATAATACAGAATGGGACAAGAACGCAAAACATCAAGACAGTTAGGTGTTACAAGAAAGGGACAAAACATCCAGATAGACGATACAAAGAAAACACAGACAGGTCATTCGGAGTTTTCTCTCTTCAGTCGAGATCCAGATTCCGAATGACCTGTCCGTGTTTTCTTTGTATCGTCTATCTGGATGCTTTGTCCCTTTCTTGTATCACCTAACTGTCTTGATGTTTTGCGTTCTTGTCCCATTCTGTATTATTTACATATATTAGGCTAGAGAAATGGATACCAAGCCCGCTCGCATTGATGCTATCGAGATGAAGGCTCGAAACGGCGCACATTCTCTCCTGATGACCTCATACACTTGCGGATTTCTCGACTAGTAGCACTTGCATGCGCAAGTTATTTGCAAAACATCATGACTTAGTAAATAAAATTAATAACCAGAATAATAATTATTATAGTATTGTATATTTTATAAATTGTATTGTATATTTTATAAATTGTATTGTATATTTTATAAATTGTATTCTTATTACAATAATGTTGATTGTTACTGCTGAAAGTATTGATAGAGTTTGAATATCCACCATATGTTGTCCCTGAGTTTGTAAATATCAATATCGATTAGATCATCGGGAACTGTGCTTGTTGCTTGTTTGATTTGTATTCATGATTTCTGTCGATTCACTAAATTCTCTCTTCCATGGTGTGCGAATAACAATCATTATTTAAGTATCTTCAAATTTGGTTACATTCACGTACACACACGCGCGCACACACACATCCTGCCTTTTATATATGTATATATATACATACGGATAATCTTACTGTCAACGATAAAATATATAGATGTCTATATAATATTAGCATTTTCTTTAGTTTCTTTAATTTATACATATGTACATACACACACACGCACGCACGCACGCACGCGCGCGCGCGCAAACACACACACACAAATATAAATATAAGAATACAAGATTATATCGGTTGGCTTTTATTTTCAAATAATTACGCGCATAAATATATAAATAAACGGATTCTTTTATGTATTTATTTATTTATTTATTCATTGAGTTTCCAGCTTGCAGGTTGGTTCATCAGGAGATTGCATAAAAGTATCTAAGCCAATATTATATGCAGCTCCTCACATCTATTGCTGTTAAACACAGTACATTGAAATATATTTCTAAATAATATGAAGAATAAGTACATAAATTATACATGCCTATATACAGATTCATATAAATGTAAACACAACCACACAAACACACACAGACACACACACGCACACACATATATATATATAAGTATATAAATATGTGTGTATCTGTATGTACAAGCAGTCTTCTATTATTTTCCTGGTTTCACTCATTAAATTATGAATGTGCCGGAGCACCAGCTTTTCTACTGTATGGTTTATTACAATGACCCACCATATCTACTCCATCCCTTATTTAGTTGTCATAGCAATTGTTAGAAGCATCGCAATATTGTGTTTCGCACGCGTTAACCTTTACACAGTAAGTTTTAACTATTTTTCTAACGCGACTCTCTCTATCTCCATATCTATCTACCCCTCTCATTCTTCCCTCTACTGTTCTTCGCCTCTACCTGTCACTACTATCTCTCTCTTTCTCTATCTCTTGTGACTCGTCCTTCGCCTCTCACCGCTACTACTACTATCTCTCTGTCTCTCTACCTCTCGTTGCTCATTTTTATTCTACTTCCTCCCCTTCTTTTCCCTCTGCTACTCTTTCTTTTTACACAGTCTTGGTTACGTGTGTCCGGCTGCTATTTCTTTTCGTTCTTGGATTCCCCAAGCTGGCACGTACTTCTTTGCCCCTCCTGTTCGTGCTTCACAGCGTTCAATACATACACACTTCACGTCTGACTGTACAGCCCTTTTGCTTGTTTGTTTATCCACCGTTTCGTTTTCCTGTCTTGTTTTCCGTCCCCCACTACCCTCCACGAAAATAATTTAATTTGTGTTCGTGGGAAGAACCATTTCAACGATGCGTACTGCCTTAATTCTTCGAAACGCCGGTGTTTTAATGGTGGCAGCTGATGAAGGAGATGTTTCTATGTGGCTTGCTTGTCTGTTGTACCTTGTTTATCATTTTGTCCATGTTCTTTTGCCACGTCATGTACCCAGTTATGTATCTATATGTACATGTAGATGAAGGTATGTACATACATCTACATATATATGCATATACTCATATATTGTTTATATATATATATATATATATATATATATATATATATATATATATATATATATATATATATATATATATATATATATATATATATATATATATATATACATATATATATATATATATACACCTGGAAGATCCTGGAAGGAATTGTGCCAAATTTTGGCATTGAAAACTACACCAATGCCAGAACGAGACGACACTGCATAGTGCCAAAGATCCCAGCAATGCCATCGCACTTCAGGACCAGTTACTGCGACAGTTTGGGTTTCAGGGGCCCACAGCTTTTTAATACGCTCCCAAAGAGCCTGAGGAACCTGCTCAAAGTAGATGTAGAGGTTTTTAAATCAAAGATGGACCTCTTCCTGTCGAGAGTCCCACATGAATCTACCTCACGGCAAGAGGTGCAAATGAGGGTAGCTACATCAAACTCCAATCTTCACCAAGTGCCACATATTGGAGGAGGGTTTCAGTAATAAAAGTGTAGCAAAATGGCGGTGCATCAGCATGGCCGCAGCTCTCAGCTGAAACTATAGGAATATATATATGTATATATATATATGTGTGTGTGTATATATCTATGTATGTATGTATTATGTGTGTGTATGTGTGTGTGTGTGTGTGTGATGTTCGTGTATTTTTATATATATATATATATATATATATATATATATATATATATATATATATATATATATATATATATATATATATATATATAAATATATGCATACCACACACATATATGTATATATGAGTATGTATGTATGTATATATGTATGAGGTCTTTGCAGTTTGTTTCAAGCAAATCAGAAATAGAAAAGACAGTAATTTTAAAAAACGACGTCAATACCCAGAAGCAGTAGAAGCTGCGGCAGCCGAGCACCAACCTGTTTTAAACATAATGCAGAAGATAAAGAAGCCGTTGTACTGGCTGCAACAGATACAGACCCAAAGTTACGGACACCATCACACAAATTTACTAAAGATATCCACACTAAAGTCACATGAATCCTACAATGAAACATCAGAGGTCGGTTACGACTTAGTAAGACAAATAAATATCTTACATGAAAGACCTTAACAAAAGCATCGAGTAACGAATATTTATAGATGTTACTGGAATATATGTAATCATGTTAGTGTTCTTTTTCTTGGTATTCACTGTGAAAAATAAAAAAAAAGAAATCATGATGGTGTTACTATACACGTCAATGAAAATATCTCATCTTTTTATCTGCCTTCACACCCAGTTTGTGAAATACTAATAAAATATATGAAGTAAATTCCTGCTGTAAGATGTAGAACATATAGTCCGACGGATGCCTCGAATCATGGTATAAAATTTGAAAGTATTCCAGAAAGATGAATGTAATATTGATTTCAATTTTTGGTACAATGCCAGCAGTTTTGTGAGGTGGGATAAGTCGAATACATCAACCCCAGTGCTAACGTGATACTTATTTTATTGACACAGAAAAAATGGAGGGCAAAGTCGACCTCAGCGGAATTTGAACCCAGTACGTAAAAAGGACGAAATTCTGCGAAGTGTGGCATGCTAACGATTCTGTCACTGCACCTCCTTGGATGAAAGTAATATTAACCAAACTGAAAGGTGAAAGTGTCCTTAAAAAAATAACAGTCCAAATAAATTGATTGCAGGTTGTAAAGCTTAAAAGTAAAATAAAATAAAAGAAACTACATGTATGTTTCAGTCCTATCACCGAGATGATTAGAATTTCAAAGCATTTGGTTAAATTCTAAGGAAGGTACCATATTCTAATTATATGGTGGTAGGACTTCTTAGCATGAAACTACTCTGCCAAACATTTGGAAAAGACATGCTGTAATGCTTGGCATTCGTGCCGGATGTTCCAATACAAACATTGTAGAATTTTTGAGTGTCAATCTGACGACAGTGCAATTTGAGGACATGTACCGAGAGTGATAAAAATCAAACATCCAGTCGACTTGATGGTATTTGGGGTGATCAGTAATGATAACGACGTTATGCCTCCATTCATCTTCTCATGCGGCCACAGTTTTAACACGGAGGCGTACATCAAGTGACTGGAGGAGGTAGTGCTGCCCTGGGTCATGAGAGTGGCTGCTGGAAGACCCTATGTCTGGCAACAGGACTCTACACCAAAGCACACAAGCAGGAGAACCCAGTCGCTCTCTATAGACACTTGAGCAGATATAAAACACACCCACACAATGATAGCTGTATGTACGCACTAGAATATGTTACATTGGCTAATACATCAACAGAATGTGAATGAAGTAGTTTAGCTTTGCATGGTGAATATTTTTAAATGGAAATTAAGATATAAAGAAATATCTCCCAGAACTTATTTTTGTGATGGAACGTTAATGAAAAACAAAGATTGTATACCAATCCAACAACGCTTAACATTCAACAATAAGTAAGAGATGCTCGTGTTAAAGAGTATCTAAGGCATTATATTTTCAAAGTAAGCAGCCAAACAACTTTATATCCTTATGACAAGTATTCTATATAGCTATTTACTTTTAGCACATAACACTTTAAAACATTATTCAATTCTAATTGCATTATATATTTCTTTTCTTCAGAAAGACCTATTTTCAACATATTGGTATAGTCATTTGTTTCCACTTAATTATTTTTACCTCTGGAAGATAAAGTAGTATCTATACTTGTGGGAATTTTTTTACTCTAAACTAAGTGCATTCTATCTAAATAATGCAATTTACAGTCTTATGATTGTATCTATACAGATATATTGAGACGCCTCCTATTGCATCATTTCCCTTCATTGACCTTTCTCAAACTTACTGACACAAAATCGTTCATGAAATATGCATACGTTTGATACTTTTCAGTGTTTAAAGAAATAGAATATAGATGAAAGTAAATACACAGAGAAATGCTAATAGAATGTTACAAGAAAATGTAAAGTTTTTCAAGAATAGCATTTCACCGTATAGATTATTGATCGGTGTTCATAGCATGACATTCTGTTGAATTATACTAGCTGTTCAAAGCTCATTACAGATAATACTACTAGAGATATCAACAATAGACTTAATGATACAGGCGCTGTCAGAGTCGCAAATAATGGAATTGATTTGGAATATGTGCGAACAGTGTAAAAATAATTTCAGTTGAATAGAATATCCGTCGTCGCATTTATCATTATCCCTGCAACGATTTGAAAATTAACATCGGATGTTACTACATAATAAGTGTCGTAAAAAATATAAATCGATTTTATAATTGAAGACTCAATTTTATTCGGAAATTATTTGAATAAACATGAAAATTGAATGCAAAGAATTTTGCAAAGAATTGTTTCTCTATACATTGGTTCCATGTGAAGGTAAACGACGTAATATTCTTATGTAAATATACTAGATGCGTACAATTCAATCGAATGGCATGGAATTTTGTTTTTGTTATTTATTCAATCAGAAAGTAATTTACCTAATATGTCGAAAATTTCCAGTTTTGAAATAAAAAGGTAAATACAAAATATTTCTATGATAAGAGGAAGATTCGTATTTCGTAAACACAAGAATGTTGCTATGATATACATGAAGCTTTAGACTATATTTTCAAGCAAGTGTAGGTCTCTTGGGATTAACTTCGGTTTGTAGATATTGATTTTAGATTTTGCTTCCGATTACAAAATAATTCAGTATTCCAAATACCTTTGATGTACTTGTTTGTTAAATCGTCTGACCTGAGATTGTATTGGAATTAAAACAATTGCATCGTCGTACAATCACATTAACCATTTATTCTTACTTTTAGCTATACTATACATCGTTATCTAAGTTTTATCTTCGGATGTTTATCACTTTACATCTTGTGCCTCTATTTCCTTGTTACTTTACTACGATTCAATATTCCCATGGTTTGATAATCATTTGCAGGAATTTAGATTTATAGCATCCCTTATCTTAGTGTCACCATTCATTATCTAGAACAAAACTTCACTAAAGCTGAATATAATAAATAGTAGCTCTACAGAGTCAACAGACTGAATTTCTATATTACTTATTCTAATGAAGAAAGTGATTCCCGTTCTTAGAGTTTTGTTATGCTTGTGGCACTCTCAATCAGCCAATTCTATTCACTCTACAAGTTTCTAAGTTGATGTAACGGAATGAGCTTATAATCTAGTAGGTTATTGACAACATGTAATAATATCATTGTTTTGAACGGATCCCCAATCAATAAGTTCAAATTCCACCGCTATAAAGTTAATGTATATAAATTCTGGCCATACATCCATTCCTTTAAGAAATTTCTCATCTGGCAGTTTAACTTTCCTTTGGTGTATTCATGATAATAAGGGTAGCTTGCTGTTTTTGTATGGACAAAACATAGGTGACCGAATATACCCTTATATAATGTTATCAATGATGTCGATGACAAGAAATGAACTGCAGTATGGAAGTCAAAATATAAAGGTACAAAAACAACTTCTTATGTTTTTTTTAGCCATGACCGAACTTTTATACTTGATAAATGGATGGCTAGAAATATCACCCAAATTCCATCACTCTTTATGGTCTTCAAAAAATGAAATGGATACATTAAATAATGCACTCTTAGATATATTAAAAGCTAGGGTCGGTCACAATTGAAATGCCATTGATCATGAATCTATTCTATCTAGAGCTAAACTCGTACCTGTTTTTCTCAAGATAGCTTTACTTGGAAAGAACGGAAATGCTACACACAAAGTCAAGTTTAATAAAAAAAATAAACGTTAATTCCTTTGACTTTTATTCAGTATTAGAAATTCAGATTAATTTTTTTCTGCTGTTATCAAGGTCATCGTTCAATGGGTCGATCGTTTCTTTGTTATTAGACGTTCTCCTGCAATGTCTTTATTCTACAGCTACGTGTATTTATTTTCCACATTAATCTGTAATGATATATTTCTCCTAGAGAAACTAATCATGCGTGTTCCACGATAACTGCATGGAATTAACTAAATTGAAGGTTTAAACAGTAGTTATTGATAGGGCATTGACATTGATCATAGACAAAATATTTAGCAAAGATATAAAATACCTGAAATGCCGTTTTGAAGTGTCGTCTTCTCTTCTTTTACGCAACAAAAACTACCCGTTTCCCGACCAGATTGTGACTTGCGATGAAAAATGAATTCTTTATGACAACTGGCGACGCTCGGCTCAGTAGTTGGACGCCGACAAAGCTCTACGGCACTTCCTGAAGCCAAAGTTGCACCAAAAGATGGTCATGGTGACTGTTTGGTGGTCTGCGGCCGGTCTCATCCATCACAGCTTTTTGGATACAGATGAAACTATGACGGCGGAGAAGTAGTGTCGGCAAATGGATGAAATGCATAAGAAACTCCGACAACAACAGCAGCAATTGTCAATAGTAAAGGACCAATTCTTCTCCACGACAAAGCTCGACCGCACGTCGCACAAGTGACCCTGCAGTAGTTGAACTCTGCCTCATCCGCCATACTCACCAGACCTCTCGCCTACTGACTACCCCTTTTTCAAACATCTCGACAACTTCCTGCGTGAGAAATGCTTCAAAAACCAAGACGATGCGAAACACGCCTTCAACGACTTCATCGCCACCAGAACACAGGATTTTTACGCTACTGGTATAAATAAACTTGCTTCCCGTTGACAAAAGTGTGTTGATTCTGATGGTGTTTTATTTCGATTAACAAAGTTTTGTTTGAGCCGAAATATGTGCATCTGAATTTAAAGGTTAAAAACCGCAAGAACTTTCTTGACAACCTAATACTATAGACATAAAATACTGATGATTAAAGCTTTCACCGGTTGTAGAAAAAGATGAAAGATAGACTGACAGTTACGTTTTGACAGTGTTGTCTATCCGTGAATTCTGGCAATATTAACCATGAGTGAGTTAGAGCAAGAATAAACCCGCATACCAAAACTTCATAAATGAATGGTAAATATTAAAAAAAAAATCCACAGATACAATAAAAGAAGTAATTTATAATACTGTATCCCCTTAGACGAAGAATATTCTAACAAGTCTCCGTCTCGGAACGGCTCTCTTTCTCCCTCTGTCTTTCTCTTTCTCTCTCTGTCTTTCTCTTTCTCTCTCTGTCCTTCTCTTACTCTCTCTGTCTTTCTCTTTCTCTCTCTCACTGTCTTTCTTTTTCTCTCTCTTTCTCTCTCTCTCTATCTCTCTCTCTCTCTCTTTCTCTCTCTCTCTCTCACCCCCTCTCTCTCTTCCTTAGTTTTCTGGCTGGTTTTAAACCATCAGCTGGCATAGAAAAATCAGATTGGTTTCCGATAAAAAATGCTACACTAGGACAATCAACCATTTCCTGTATTTGTGGAATTTCCAGTGATATACTGAAGATGACAACAACTATGGCTTACTGTGTACAGGTTCTGTTGTCGAATTGAAACGAAATTCAGTTTAGATAAATGAGTAACATCATCATTGAAGAGAGAAGATTAATACACACCACTAATATCATATGATATACAGAAACATTGATAAGAGGATTAGAACGAACACAGACACACAAGAACTTGGGAATTAATAACACACAACGGAATACAACATAAAGAAATAAAAAATAAAGGTGGAAAGTAATGTTCTAGACGCATTAGACTGATATTAAATAAAAGAAAAACAGATAATATACATAAATAATCTAGTTGTTTTAGTGATAATTTATTGATATATTTCTGGAACGTAAGTGAATTAACACGACTAGACATAAAAATAACGTCAATAATGACTAGATTTACAATAATCGACAATAGTCGATGCAGAAAGTTTGTATATACCATGGATGTAAACAGGTGGAAATCTTCTCCAACCAAAGAATATATATGAATATCTCTTGTAAAGACAACAACAACTAAGTTGAACATATACAAACCAAACTAAAGGAAATTACTAGAAAACATGAACAAAACATGAGAAATGATTTTTCGATATTGAAGTAACTCATCAAATATGAAATATAGACTAAGATAGCAGAGAGCTATGAGAAGAATAGGGGAAAGTCACCAGTAAATATTTAAAAAAGAAAAAAGAACCAAAACTGAAAACGGGATTACGAGCTGTCAAGCTAAGATGTTGGCAATAAAATCCTTGACGTAGCCAATATTGTCAGGACTAGATAAAAAAGTGAATCAGCAATATTTGAGAAGTGTATTATCTCGAGCTGAAGCCAAAAAGCATTATTTATCTTCTTGAAACTTCATCCGAGAAACAGTTGGAAATTTTTAAAGATGTTTTAACGCAAAACTTAAATTCTGGATGCGCAGACGATCTGATTTTAAAGTCATTGTCCCAACTAACAAAATGACGAAACCCCGGAACATATCATTTCATACAATTATGAGACTAAAGATATTTCTATTGATATATTACTTTTAAAAGACCAGTAAAAAGAGAATGTCTCCAAATCAATGTATTTAAATAAACGACAATATTTCTCTAAAACTGTTGTAAGGAATTAGTAATAATGGTACACTCCTCCTATGTGACTAGTCAAATGAACCAGTTACTATAAGTAAGATGACGTCGGCCAGTATCAAGATAGTACATAGACTACGAGTAGACTGTGTTGATAGTCGTGTCGGTGCTGATATAGTAATTATACTGTGATACTAAGTGGACGTTATAACAATCCAATCTTTTGCGAATAATAATACTGTATGACTGGGATTCGTACAATGCCAGATAGAAACATTCTATTGACGACTTCGGAATATAACAATATCTGTCAGAGCAACAGCCGTCGTACAAAAGACAGATATAATAGTGACAAAAGACCGCGACGAAGATAAACCAAATCACATGGAACTTGATAGAAACTCGTAGAGGAGTTAAACAAAGTTTTTGTTGTGCGAGTTTTACGAAAAAAATCGTAAAATCATGGAAGATTTGTTGGCCAGTTTACTTGCGTTGAAAAATCAGCAACAACAACTACTGAAGGAACAACAACAACAGCAACAACAGATTCAACTGCAAGAGGAACAACAGAGGCAAAAACAACAATTAGTTTTGCAACAACGAATGCTGCAATTAATGAAGTCGTCAAGGCAACCAGAAAAAGCGCTCTCGCTAGACTATGTTGCGAATTCAATAACTGAATTCAAATACAAACCTGACGAAAGAGTTAACTTCGACGAATACTACAGAAGACATGAGCAAATCTTCGAGAAAGAATGTAAAGATTGGGACAACGAGATGAAAACTCGCTTAATCTTGAGAAAACTGACGCCTCCCATATGACGAATGGAATTAACCAGTCACTATAATTAAGGTGAGGTCGGCCAGTATCAAGAGAGTACATAGAGTACGAGAGTACGTGTAGGCTGTATTGTGAGTCGTGTCTGTGCTGATATAGTAATTATACCCTGATACTGAGTGGACGTTGTAGCGATCCAAATTTTTGAAGATAATAACATCGTACGACTGCAGGTTATACAGTGCCAGATAGAAACATCCTATCGACCACTTCGAAATATTACAATGTCTATCAGAGTGACAACCGTCGTACAAAAGACAGATACAACAGTGGCATACGAACGCTTTATAACAAAAGCCAACGGAAAATCTGGAAATAAAGAAAACACTGGTCAACAAATTCTAACTTTCTTTCTGCTGCCATAAAGTTCAAACTTTTTTGAGGTAATGTTGAGTCACTGAGTTTAAAAATGACAATGGTTTGTTTCTATCATGTCAAGTTTTTTTCTATCAGCTGGCCCATATGGGCCCTACTCGTAACTTCATTTTCAAAAGTGTCCCCAAGTGTTTTTCACAGGATACGTTAGCAGTAAGAGTCTCAACGTCAGTTGAACCTTCAGTGAGTGTGGTTGTGACGTTCTGTCGGCCTAGTATATGTACTTGTGTCGAAGTGTGTTTCCTAATAACTGTGTGATCGAACGTTCGGTCGTCTTAATCTGCGTTGTTAATCTCTTCTTACTATCAACAAATTTACAAAAGATATCATAGTTAAACATTTCTGTTGAATATTTATTTTATCCATGTATTTAGACACCTATTTAGATAAACGTAGATATATAAACATGTTCTTTGTTATTTACTCTCTTTTCACATATATTTCATGAAAGAATGCAGGGGTTCAGAAGCATGGTGTCATTGCGAAGGAAATGTTTGAATTCCCATGATTCTTTTTGTTATATATGTTGGTGTTTTGCAGTATCAAGTCAAAAAATGAACATTAATGACTTTGTGACAAGATCCTACTTGACTTACTTTAAGATTAAATCGGTGACCAGAATTAATCGTGAGCCCCGTACAATGTATGTAAACCTTGTGTGCGAAATTTACGCCGATGGAAAAAAGGCACAAGAAAACAACTAATATTTGGTATTCCTATGGTATGGCAGGTGTCAAAGAACCATGCAAACGCTTGCTACTTTTTTCTCACAAAGATTTTAGTTTATAGCAAGAGAACGCGACAGAAAAAATAAGTTACCCAATTCTGGATTCAGCAATTCGTCCAGTGCTTTACTCAGATGAAGTACCAGGACCCGATTTCAAGGATCTACCTTCACTGCAAGATGAAAGTGATGCACGTGAAGTAGATGTAAATCATGAACATGACAGTGATACAGACTTTGTAGAAACATCAAGCAAAGAATGTGAAAACTTTAACCAGGAAGAACCTAATAATTTAATTAGGGACCTAGGACTGCTAAAAGAGTAATCATAATTGTTACTTTTAAGCTAAAAGAGAAAACATGTTGCAGAAAGAAACAAATGTGACTTTTTATCGGAACAGGGGAAAAAGATCTCTTGGCATTCTTTACAACTGGAAAAGAATTTGCTTACTGTTAAACGCGATGGGTGCTGGATTATATGATCATAGCGAATGGGGAATCTTTATAAACAGTTCAAAGAAGAGTTTAAAATGTCTGTTACTCGATAATGGAAACTTGTTTGGGGCGCTCCCTATTGGTCACTCTGTTCGCGTAAAAGAGAATTATGATCACTTAAAAGTTGCATTAGATTTACTTCAAGTATGATGAACACAAATGTGTATTGTGTGGATCTAAAAGTGATCAAATTTTACTTGGCCAACAAGGAGGGTATATAAATTATTCGTGTTTCCTGTGTTTATCGAATAACCGAGCGATAGATAAACGTTGGGAACAGTTTGACCAGTTAGGAAAAATGTGACTGTTGGGGAGAAGAATATCATACACCAAACACTTGTTGAACGGGAGAAAATTATTTTCCCACCCCTTCATGATGGTGATGATGATGATAAGGATAACGATGATGACGAATTTCAATTTAGGTAAAAATGTCAATAATTTGCATGGAATAAGTTAGTCAACCCCATCAACCGAAGTCCTTGGACGGTACTATTTTTATCGATCTCAAAAGGATGAAAAGCAAAGTTGATCCCGTAGGGATTTTATCTCAGATCATAAGAGCCGGCGGAAATATCACAATGCTTGTTTTTCGACGCTCCAACGATTCTACTAGATCAGCTTCCGTAATAACTGCTCCTCCCTACGGCACAGGAGCTGCAATATTAACGTGAAAATTTAGTTGATACGATGTATCGTAGTGCTTAGCTGGTACATTATGTTGTTGACACTGAAAGGAGGACAAAGTAAATTTTGGTCGGATTTGTACTCAGAACTTAAAACAGCCATTACAAAATATTGTAAAGCATTTTACTCGGAGCTTTAACGATTCTGCCAGTCTAATGAATTCTGATTTAGGCCAGTCTAATGAGTTCGAATTTAGGCACAACGCTAGTAGTCTCGAAGAGAGTGGGTTAGCCGATCATATAGACACCAGTACTTGAATAGGACCTTATCTTATCGACCCTAAAAGACTAAGAGCAAAGTTGAACTTGATATGAATTGAGTATAGAATGTAATACTAACACCACAGCGTAAGGCATTTTGTGTAATGCTCTAATGATTCTGCCAACCAGCTACACCTAAAAAAAAAATTCCAAGTTTTTATTAAACTTTTTTTTTTCATGTATTCGCCTTAAAGATGCTATCCACGTTTTATTTTCCTGACCCAAAAAAGGCTTCTGAAAATGAACATCCCAATATATATTTTAGCGATTAGTCTTGGGATGTTATATTGCTCTTATGTAATTTGTTACTATAGTTGCATCTCAATATAATTTAGTGATGTCTCATCTAATGTATTCTTATCATATAATTTGCTGCTATTGTTCCTGTTAATGTTCACATAGATGTTTTACCGATGCTATTCTGGTGATTTCAACTGATGTTATTGCTAAACAGGAGAAAAAGATGGCATGTCTTTTCACCTTTGTAACATTTTCCTCGTAAATAACATTCAAGTTATTCCTTTTACTTTTTTATGCTTTTTGAATAGAAAAGCAAACAATAAAATTTGATTTCGAAGTTAAAGGCCAAAGATATTACAAAAAAAAAAAATTAAAAATGAACAGTTTTCATTTCGTTATCATACTATATATTCTATTGTAGTATGACATTTGTATCTTCAACTCACAATGATAAATACAGCATATTTATTCTTCATATTACTTCATCAGAACTTGATATATTTTATCCTCTTTTAAACTATTTCGAAATACACAAATTCTATTTGTAGTTACTTCATAATTTTGCACATTCATGTCTGCAGATATGCAGGCTGAAAAGTGACACTTAGAAACTCGCTTTGCAACCATGTGGTTTCAGGTTTAGCCCCAGTGTACGAAACCGTAGGCAAATGCCTTAAACTGTAACTTCTGGTGACAATGCTTCCTGAGCGAGCTTGGCAGGCATAAAGTGTCTTATATTTCTTATATTTTTTATATTTTTTATATTTCGCTCCTACACCTTAATGAGCTCTATAAAAAAACTCGAATGTCAGCATGGAGAATTACCACCTGCCGTACTCAATGAAAAATATTCTCATACCTCTAAAGAAAATATATGTAAAAAAGCTCATTGGAAAAACGGAACAGCTAATAAAACGTAAGAGCTGGAAAGCGTACTTCTCCGAGAAGGGACCTCAAGTAGATACTCCTACACACCCGCACACACATCTGTATTTGTGTCATCATCTTTGTCCCCTAACCACTTGATAACTGGTGCTGCTCTGTTTACACGACCGTAACTTAGCGATAGTGTAACTAACAAACGTTAAAAAAATAAATAAGTACTGGGATGGAATCTTTCTGATTTGGAGGGCGCCACTTGTTTTCTTAACGAAACACTTTCAAACTTGGGACACTGGTAGAATGTGTCATATAAAACATCTTTTACTCTTAGTGTTATTGAGAAAATTCTATCTTTTTAAAGTTATTTCGTGTTAAAATTGTCGTATTTCGTTAATTTCAACCAATCACTGACGTCTATTGAGGTGAAAACAATTATTGCCGTGGAATGTAAACAAAACGTTGTGCGGTGTAATGGGATATTTTCTCTTGAATAAAATTAGTGCCGTTGTTTGTCAACAACAACTATCGGCGGTACTGTTATTTATGACATCGTTCGTGCGTTTGTTCTGGTTTTAGTCTTAGGGTTTTAGGGTTAGGGTTAGGGTTAGGGTTTTCGGGTTAGGGTTCGGGTTAGCGTTATGAGTATTTTTGCGAAATTTATTGAAAAATTTGTGGTGGTGTATTGAACAGATTTTCACCAAATTTGGCAAAAATCTCATAACGCTAACCCTAACCCTAACCTTAAAACCCTAAAGCTAAAACCAGTACAAACGCACGAACGATGTCATAAATAATAGTACCACCGATAGTTGTTGTTGACAAACAACGGCACTACTTTTATTCAAGGGAAAAGATCCCATTACACCGCACAACGTTTTGTTGACACTCCATAGCAGAAATTGTTTCCACCTCAATAGACGTCAGTGATTGGTTGAAATTACCGAAATACGACAACTTTTAACATGAAATAACTTTGAATATAAAACTTTTTCTCTGTTCTATTAGACAAAATATACAAGTATACGAAGTTTTAAAGTGTTTCGGTAGAAAACACACTAAATAAAACAAATAAAAAATGGTGCCCGCCAAATCAGAAAGATTCCTGGGATGGATTTGTTCAACTAAACATTTCAAGACAGTGAAACAGCGTGGTTGTAGTTCTATAATTGAAACAAGTGAAATATAGAAGATAAATTCCATAGTATATTTCAGTATGGCATTTGTCCCATCTTCACACCTATAATACGGAATTGCTGGCATCTTTTATGTCTCAGGAGACAATGGAGTTGCGCATGAAATAATCTAGTCCGGTTTTTACATTTCATGTCCTAATACATCTCCTGCTGTGGCTGTGTAGTCTTATCCAGGACAAACACTCCCTCTGACGGGAGCCGCAAATGTAGCGAAGACTTTGCCTGGCTGGTTGTAATGTCATAATTCCTTGTTGACATCTTTTCTTGTCTTTCCATTTCTACTCTTACCCTCTGTCACTCCTTTGTATTCCCTCTTCTATGGTGCGACACCAATCTCCACGATTGCTGGCAGCTGCTTCCCAGTTGCTAATATTGATGTCGCAGGCCTTCATGTCCCTTTTGCAAACGTAAGAACGGTCTTCTCACAGACCTAGTGCCCTAGGAAACTCTCCGTAGAGTATGTCCTTGGGGATTCTGCCATCTTCCATACGACTAACATGTCTTGTGAGGAGTGCAAACATGCTTGGCATTCCTGCTTGCTTGAGGATATCTTTGTTGGGAACACGATTCTGCCATTTGATGCAAGGATTTTCTGGAGGCAGCACAGGTGAAAGATATTTAGGCGACGCTCTTGGCGTGTGTATGTCGTCCAGGTCTCACTGCCATACAGTAGAGTGTTAAGTACACATGCCTGGTAAATCTTCATTTTTGTGGTCTTGGTCAGCTTATTATTGTCCCATGCCCGTTTGGAGAGTTGGGCCATCACAGCAACTGCCTTGCCAATGGGTATATTGAGCTCGGCATCAAAGGATAGGATGTAGGTGACGGTAGAGCCAAGATAGGTAAACTTCTCCACCTGTAGTCTGTGGTCTCTAATATGTATGTTTGGGATGTCCAATGTAGCCTGACCCATGATGCTGGTCTTCTTGAGGCTGATAACTAAGTCAAAGTTGCTGCATGCTTGTTCAAAGCAGTTGATGGGCCTTTGCAGGACTTCTACTTACCAAGTCAAAGGCCTTTGTCAGATTAATGAAGGCCATATATAATGGCATTTTCTGCTCTCTGAACTTCTCCTGAAGTTGGCGTATGGAGAATAGCATGTCAATAGCTGATCTGCTTCTTCTAAAGCCACACTGCGATTCTGGATAAATTCGAGAAGCAAGCAATTGTAGCCTGGACAGGACAACACGAGCAAAGGTCTTTCCAACTGTGCTGAGAAGAGATATTCCTCGGTAATTGTTACAATCGCCACGCTCACCTTTGTTTTTGTAAAGCCTAATGATGTTAGCATCCAGCATATCCTGAGGGACTGTAACCTCTTCCCAGCACTGAAACAGAAGCTCATGAAGGTGCTGAAGCAGATCAGTGTTTTTGCTGGGTTTGATGATCTCTGAGGGGATGCAGTCTTTTCCCGGAGCCTTGCCACTGGCTAGGGAGTCAATAGCCTTGGTGAGCTCTGCTATAGACGGCAGACTGTCAAGTTTTCACATGGCTGGCAAGATCCTGACACCCTCGATTGCAGCCTCAGCGACCGTGGTCTCCCGTGAGTAGAGATCCTGGTAGTACTCCACCCATTTATCAATTTGCTTGCATTGGTCTTTGATGAGATCTCCAGTAGTTGATTTCAGAGGGGCTGGCTTGGTTTCGGATGGACAGAGGGCCTTCTTCAAACCAGCATACATCCCACGGGTGTCGCCACTGTCAGCAGTTGACTGGATACTCTGAAAGATTTCCTGTCAATACCTATTTGCACAACGTAAATTGGGTTTTATTTGTTGCCTTTCTGAGTTCTTCGAGTGATTTGTAGAAGGATCACTCTTGTATTGCATCAGAGCTGCGCGCTTTGCTTCGATAACTAGTTCCAGCTCTGAGAGCCCAGCACTGAACCAATCTAGGTTTTGCCTTTCACTCATGCCGAATATTACTTCACCAAAGGGAGGCCATCTGTCAGATTCGTTTGCACGCCAGGAAAAATGCTTAACTGCACTTCACCGTCTTCACGTTCTGAGTTCATATTCCGCCGAAATCGACTTTGTTTTTTTTATCCTCTTGGCGTTGATAAATACGTACCAGTTGAGCACTAGGGTCGATGTAATCGACTTACCCTCGACCCTAAATTGCTGGCCTTGTGCCAAAATTTTAAATCAGCATTAATTCGGCAAGCTTTGATATACTCCATGTCATCTTAAACTATTTGTAAATGTATTAATTCGTCTTTCAGTCGTTGATGATAATCGTACGAGGAGGGGGCGCTGAAAAGTTCCTGGCTTTAAGGATGTCGCGAAAAACCTGGTTGGAAGCCCAAAGTTCCGAGTTCTTTTACAGGGCTTAGAAAAACTGAATGACTACTGCAATAAGTGTGTCAGTCTGAGAGAGGATATGCTGAATAAAATATAATCAACTGGACCTCCTGTATTTTCTTTTACCCAAAGCCAGCAAGTTTTCATCAGCCCCCTCGTATCATTTATATACCACTTCATTACTTCACTCGACTTTCGCACCAATCTTTCAAATTCCTTCTATTTCGTTTATTCCCTTACACGTTTATTCGGCCATTACATACATAGCTTGATAGAGTCAGAACGTAGTTAGTATCTTTTCGAATGTTATCTTATTTAACATCATTGCCTGGATTCTATAACATAGGTGCAGGATATAATGACTTACATATTGATTTCAATACAGTATGTCAGAAGAAGGTGACGATGATGAAGAAGAAGAAGAAGAAGAAGAAGAAGAAGAAGAAGAAGAAGAAGAAGAAGAAGAAGAAGAAGAAGAAGAAGAAGAAGAAAAAGAAGAAGAAGAAGAAGAAGAAGAAGAAGAAGAAGAAGAAGAAGAATATATATGTATATATATTTATCTTTTATTTGTTTCAGTTATTTAACTGCGGCTATGCTGGAGTACCGCCTTCAGTCGAACAAATCGACCCCAGGATTTATTCTTTGTAAGCCTAGTAATTATTCTATCGATCACTTTTGCCGAAAAGCTAAGTTACGGAGTTACGGGGACGTAAACACACCAACATCAATTGTCAAGCGATGACGAGGATACAAAAAGAGACACACAAACACATACATACATATATATATATATATATATATATATATATATATATATATATATATATATATATATATATATATATATATATATATATATATATATATATATATATATATATAAATAAATATATTTGAAGGTTTGGAGGTGATGTACAGAAATTATATAGAAAAAAATTAATTAAGGTACTCAGAAGACATCAGAATGGATGCATCAGTACCAGACCTACGAACAAAGGTTACCGTAAATGTACAAACATCCAGGTTTCTGAGTACCTTAATTAATTTTTTTCTATATAATTTCTGTACATCACCTCCAAACCTTCAAATATATTTACTTGGATGTACAAGACATCAGAATGGATGCATCAGTACCAGACCTACAAACAAAGGATACTGTAAATGTACAAACATCCAGGTTTCTGAGTACCTTTATTAATTTTTTTATCTCTCTCTCTCTATATATATATATATATGTGTGTGTGTGTGTGTGTGTGCGTGCGTGTGTGTGTGTGTGTGTGTGTGTGTACAATGTTAGGTGTGATGTGCAGAAATTGAATATTGGGACAAAAAGTCGTCAGACTTTTGGAAAAAAATCTTATTTCTTCATTATTTTTCGCGCTTTCATTCATTTCTGGAACTTGTCAAACAAAATTACCTGAATGTACAAACAGCTTGTTCATTTGTATAAAACATGTTTTTTAGGGGGGTTTTCTTCGGGTGTATATATGTGTAGCATTGGGATGTTCTAGCTTTAAGCATATGTATGTGTGCATGTATGTATGTATGTATGTATGTATACCAGCGATGTGCCGTGAGTAATAACTCAGAGTAGGTAGTTGGTGACGTTTATGTAGTAAAATACACAAAAGATTAAGTGAAACACAGGCGCTCGACTGAGTTGGAGGTAGACTTGGATCTTTTTTAAAACGGGGGCCACATTTTTCATTAACGAAACACTTTGAAACTTGGAACACTGGTAGAATGTGTCATATAAAACATCTTTTTCTCTTAGTCTTCTTTAAAAAAAAAGAAATCCCTAAGTTATTCCATGTTAAAGTTGTCGTATTTCTGTAATTTCAACCAATCACTGACGTCCATTCAGCCGATATACATTAAGTGCCGACTACATAAACAAACGATTATGAAACAATTCTATAGGTGATAGGGTTAGGGTTAGGGTTAGGGTAAAACAGCAAATTTAAAAAGAAAAAAGCAAAACGAAGCTATGGAAATTAAATACGCTTTACACCGCTTAATCAGCCAAAGGAGTAAATGTAAACAAATGAATACTTGTCAGTGATTGGTTGAAATTATCGAAATAAGACAATTTTTTACATGAAATAAATTCGAATACAAAAATATTTTTCTGTTCTATAACACAAAATAGATAAATATACGAAGTTTGAAAGTCTTTCGGTACCAAAAACACTACGTAAAACATCAATGAAAAATGTGGCCCCCGTTTTAAAAAAGATCCGTAGACTTACTTCTGTCTTAATAGCGCGGAAAAAAAACGTTGTTATAGGAATGTACGCAGCACGTGTACTACAGCAGTACTATACTTAGTTTTAATAGTGAGATTGAAAGGTAGGGGCCTACCTAATCTACAGAAAAAAAGGTATTTCGCAATTTATGCATAATAATAATATAAACCTTCATAATTTTACTGAATTAGATGCAAATTTTGCCATAAAAGCAAAAAGTCACTATCGATCTATTCCATTCATGGTAGGCACTGCCTACCTTGACTACCGAGGTAGCACGAACATGATATAGACAGGCTTCTTTCAGTTTCCGTCTACCAGATCCACTCACAAGGCTTTGGTTGACCCGAGTAGAAGACACGTACCCAAGATGTCACGCAGTGACACTGAACCCGGAACTATGTGGTTGGTAAGCAAGTTACTTATCACACAGGCACTCCTGCGCCAGATGTGTGTGTGTGCACCTAACTATGTATATATAAAATACAAGTTTTGAGCACAGAAAACTCTTACGCTTCACAAGTTCGCAATGGCATTCTTTCGATGCGTTTAATTATAGTCACGGAAAGCTTTAAAGAAAATCCAAATGAACCAAAAAGAAATTTCACACGCTAATGAGCACCAACAGAAGCGCACACAAATTCCAAATCGCCCAGAAGTATATTTGCAGGTGCACATGCTCTCTCTCTCTCTCTCTCCACACAAACACACAAACACACACACATTTATATATTATATTTTTTATTTTTCACTTGTTTAATTTTTTAAACTGTAGCAATGCTGGGGTATTGTTTTGAAGTATCTTAGCCGAATTAATCAATCCCAGTATATTCTTTTTAATACCTCTTACTTCTTCTGTCGGTTTTCTTTACCGAACCGGTAAATTACGGGTATGTAAACACATCAGCAACGATTGTGAAGTAGTGCTGGGAGATAAACAGACATAAAGACACGTACACACACACACACGCACAGACACACAGACACACACACACACACACATACATACACACATACACATACAACACACACAACATACACACACTCACTCACACACACACACACACGCACACACATCCATTCCCACACAGATATCAGTGGCGAAGGGTGACTAGGAAGCTTGGGTATGCAGTCTACCTTACCCCACCCACTGAGATTAGGGTATTCCCGAGTGTTTCATTGTCACCGTTTACCGTGAAAAAAGTAGAATGCTTTGAGATATGGGAAGTCTGAAAATGAAAATAATTTCTCCTCTACGATGCACCGTTTTGAAGTAGTAAGACATGAGAAACGTACATATAACTTTGGAAATCCCCTTCCAACACTTTCATCTAGTAAGGGCTATTAAAGCCATCGACGTTGAGAAAGAAGTCGAAATTCTTTTTAAAGTTTGGAAGAAAATTCGGTAATCACGTACTTTTGAAGCTCATTGAGAGCGTACGAAATTAAGTAAATGTATATAACAACGTACATTTTCTGTCAGTCATGCAGCTTTACTGTCCTTACTGATATCAACTTTGCTTTCATCCTTTCAGGTGGTCGATAAATTAAGTACCAGTTTCATATTACGGTCGATCTAATCGACTGACCCACTCCGCAAAGATTTCGGGCCTTGAGCCTATAATAGAAAATAGCATTTCAAAGCTGAGAAAATGTGTTCTTATACTGACAAACTAACAGACATGAAAAACAGAAAACTTTGTTCAAAATGGGTCATCTCGTCATTCACTCAGACTATTCATAATACTTTTAATCAAAATAACGATGACATTCCTTGTTGCCCGATTCGGTTTCGATTTTCAGCTTAAGCTTAGATTTTTCTTTTCCAAGAATGATAATGTTTTTCTTATGTGTTTCAAAGTTGGGGAAAGTAGAGAGAAAACTGAACTAATTGACCTTTTTGCCATCCGGTGGGTGATTGGAAGCATGAGAAATTCTACTGGATTATAATATTTTTAAATGAATTGAAGCTTTATGCTAATAGATAATTGAGTTGCTAGTTTACTTTTTTTACGTAATCTTTCTTAAATAATTTTAAATATGTAAAATTAAATTTTAAAGTATTGGCATTAACAGATAGATGAAACCTTTACTTTTTAATCACACACACACAGTGTTGACGCCTGTCGTACACACACACACATATATCTATATATGCGTGTATGTGTGTGTGTATACATGTATGTATGCATGTATACATGTATGTGTGTGTCCGTGTGGTCCTTGAGCTTGTGTTTGCTTCTCATCGCATGACATCCGATCTTAGT
>NC_142928.1:90242291-90259791 GCF_046866305.1 Octopus bimaculoides
CTCTCTTCCCTTTACACCGGCATGGTCACATGCTTCCGGTCAATAATCCTTTCCTTCCTTGGCTTTCGCCAAGTAACACACGCTACCACTTTGTCTCTCTCGGTTCCGTGCCTCATCGCGTTCATACACACATAATTTTTCTCGTCTGGCCGTAAAGCCTTCTGTTTGTTTTCCTGTCTTGTTTTTCGTCCGCCACTACATTCCTCCATGGCTAGATTTAATTTGCGTATACAGATTTAATCTGCGATCCATGGGACGAGCCGTTTTAACGTTGCGTCCTGCCCGAAGCTCGTCGAAACGCCGGTGTTAAAACGTGGGTAGCTGATGAAGTAGAATGTTCTCTATGTGGCTCGTGTGTTCTCGTCTACGTTTGTTTGCAATGTCCTGTACCCAGATATGCACCTATACATACAGGTGGATGTCGGTATGCACATACCTGTACGTATATATGCATATACTCATTTACTTTTGTTTTTACATGATTGAACGCAGCGTCTCACAAAAATTGTAAGTAGTTCGTAAACTTATCCTCCGACGCTACTCTATCTCTTTCTCTTTCCTTTCTCCCCCCCCCTCGTTCTTCCTCTGTACTACTACGTATCTCGCCTTACCCCTCTTGTTCTTCCTCTGTACTACTACGTATCTCGCCTTACCCCTCTTGTTCTTCCTCTGTTACTACTACGTATCTCCTTTTCCCCCTCGTATTTTCCTCTCTTTCTCTTTTCCTCTCGTTGCTCACCATTCTTCTACTTCCTCCCTCTCTTTCTCCCTCTACCACTCTCTCTCTTCCCTTTACACCGGCATGGTCACATGCTTCCGGTCAATAATCCTTTCCTTCCTTGGCTTTCGCCAAGTAACACACGCTACCACTTTGTCTCTCTCGGTTCCGTGCCTCATCGCGTTCATACACACATAATTTTTCTCGTCTGGCCGTAAAGCCTTCTGTTTGTTTTCCTGTCTTGTTTTTCGTCCGCCACTACATTCCTCCATGGCTAGATTTAATTTGCGTATACAGATTTAATCTGCGATCCATGGGACGAGCCGTTTTAACGTTGCGTCCTGCCCGAAGCTCGTCGAAACGCCGGTGTTAAAACGTGGGTAGCTGATGAAGTAGAATGTTCTCTATGTGGCTCGTGTGTTCTCGTCTACGTTTGTTTGCAATGTCCTGTACCCAGATATGCACCTATACATACAGGTGGATGTCGGTATGCACATACCTGTACGTATATATGCATATACTCATTTACTTTTATATATATATATATATTGGCAGAATGAGATAAAAAATCCAACGCTGTAAATAGTTTTCAGAACATTTATAAAGAAAAAGGTCTGACTGCTGTTTGCGAGATATTTTATGTATCCCTTCATCAGAGACAGTGCGAGAAGATATTTGAGTATTAATTATTGTAGAGAAGATATGAAATATAGAGTGAAGTAAGAGAATGAAAATAGAAGTGAGATACATAAGGATATTGCATCTGCAGTTTCATTATTCAAGTAGAATGGTGTATATAAGTCGTGAAGAAGTTTCCTGTACCGTGTGTGTCAGTTCCAATGGTAGTTATATTTGGTCATTCCAAGCATAGAGCCTTGTAAACAGTGTTGTTCGATCGAGGGTTTTTTTGGTGTGAATTAAATTTGGCAATGTGTTTGTAATATTAATGGACAGATGGGGGGGGGGGAGACGAGAGATGCGTATGATTAGAAAGAGATAGGTCAAATCAAAAACTCGAAGGGAATGGGAGTAAGAATAGAAACGAAAAAGGGAGGAGTAAAAAAAAGAAATGAAGAAAGAAGGAACGAAATGAAATGAGAGATGTATGTTAGCTATTGGTCAGGATAAAGTGATAGGAGGAACGAAGAGGTTAGGGGGAAAGAGAAAGGAAGAGATGAGAGGGTAAGGGGTAAATGAGTCTGAGGTATGTGAGCAGGGGTGGTGTGATAGAACTGCATTAAGAGATGGGTATATACACCATTCTACTTCAATGGTGTAATTGCAGATAAAATATCCTTATGTATCTCACTTCTATTTTCATTCTCTGCATTTCATGTATTTTCTAAATTGATGAATACTCAAACATGTTCTCGCACTGTCTCTGATGAAGGGATATATAAAATATCCCGGAAACAGTTGTAAGACTCTTTTCTTATGATTGTTCTAAAAACTATTTACAGCCTTGGATTTTTTTTATCTCATTCTGTCAGTTTATATATACATGCCAATCCATGACCCACGTTGGACTCCTCATTCGTAACATTATCGAACCTGGACCTTAACCATGGTCTATTCATAGCACTTACTTACCATTACCTGACACCTTTTGGGTCTTCTTGACACCAATACTTCTCATACTTTCGATATATATACATGTATATATATATATATCTATATATATATATATATATATATATATATATATATATATATATATATATATATATATAATGAAGTAAAGTTGTGGAATACCGTACGAGTGGAAATATATATGAAAGAAGGTTTGAAAATGCACTTATTTTTTAAAAATATTTATTTACTTAACCGGTTTCACTTTTTTAGAAAAAGATTATCAAAAGTTTTTGAGAATAATAAAAAATGTTAAAAAACAGTCTGAGTATTAAAATGCATATATACATTCTTTGATGATAAAATATATTTAAAGTATAAAGCTTTGTATGAACTTTGTAGTGTTACATACTGATTG
This sequence comes from Octopus bimaculoides, assembly GCF_046866305.1. NCBI lineage: Eukaryota > Metazoa > Mollusca > Cephalopoda > Octopoda > Octopodidae > Octopus > Octopus bimaculoides. Next base: position 90,244,997 of record NC_142928.1, read on the forward strand.
TCACACATTCTCTGATATTAAGGTGAAATTGTTAAAGACAGTGTTAAAAACAGTGTATGAAAATACACATATGGAAAAATACATATACATATTCTTATACATATTCTTTGACAATCGAATAAAATTGAGAAGGAACTGACCTGGCCTTTTTCTCTTGTGTATATTGAAGGAATGTTTTACTGTCTTAAGAGACAGTATGACTGGCTAGCTGGGGTGGGAGGGAAGAAGAGTTAAAGAACATTTTTTTATTTTTGGTTGGTCTGTGACAGTCTGTCATGGTTCACTGGTTTTTGGGACTGGTTTTGTGCACATCTCTATGTGTGTGTATATATGTGTGTTTGTGTCCGTGTGTGTGGGTGTGGGTGTGTGTGTGTGTGTGTGTGCCGTTTTTATTCGTCCCAGAGTTTATTGTGGAATGTGTATATGAGTGTGTGTTTGAGTGTTTTTTGTGTCGGTGGGGATGTTAGGTGTGTGTACGTGAGACTGTGCGTATATCTCTTTGTCTGAGTGTGTATGTGTTGTTTTGATCGTCTTTGTGGTGTGTGTGTGTGTGGGAGCAACCGTATGTATGTGTGAGGGCGTGTGTATGTATATAAATATATATATATATAAACATCTATACATATCTATATATATATATACATATATATACATATATATACACATATATATATATAAATATATATATATATACATATATATATACATATATGTAAATATATATTGTGTGTGTGTATATATACATGTACTTATATATGTATAACTGTACATAGATGAACATATATATATATATATATATATATACATGTGTAGATATGTATATACATGTATATAGATATATACATGCATATATATATACGTATATATACATGTATGTATACTTGTGTATATATGTATACAGGTAATTATAGATATATATCTATATACATATATGTATACATGTATGTATATATATATATGTGTATATATATATATATATGTATATATATGTATTTATATATATATGTATATATACACGTTTATATATGTATATGTATGTATATATATATATATATATATATATATATATATATGTATGTACTGCTGTATATATATGTATATAAGTATATATATATATATGTGTGTGTGCGTGTGTGTGTGTGTGTGTGTGTGTGTGTGCGACTGTGTTTGTACCCCACCGTTACTTGACAACCGATGTTGCGTTTATGTACCTTAGCCGTTTGGCAAAACACACTGATAACATAAGTACTAGGCTTACAGAGAATAAATGCTGGGGTCGATTTCTTCAATTAAAGCCTGCACTCCAGCGTGGTCGCAGTGACATGACCGAAAGAAGTAAAACAATGAAAAATTTTGCCATTTTATCCCCGAGAAACGCCGGATATCTCTGCTAGTATATATATAAAGCAACAGTAACATCCACCCTTAGGAGTCAGCCACATTTAAGTGGAAAATATACTTCACCTTGTCGTGCAGTTACTGTTAATACCTCGTTCAGAGATTTAACATTGCTTGTTTTCACTTTGTCGAGATCAGTGAATACTTTCCCTTTGCAAATACAGACAGGACACAGATGTGTGTCGATAGCCAGCTGGAAGAGATGTTCTCCTGGAGCTAAACGCAACAGTGACATCCACCCTTAGGGGTCAGCCACATTTAAGTGGCAAATATACTTTACCTTATTTATATATATATATAACGTCGACCACTAACGTGGACAGTTATCCCCTGAGATTGCAGATAATATTTCTGAATCTCTTTGATTCTTTAGATGCGCTGGCCTCCTGGTAATTATTCGATATTAATTAATATATGACTAATTACCAGATTTTATAATTATATATATATATATATATATATATATATATATATATATATATATTATATATATATAGGGTAGCAAATCTTTACAAATTTCAGTACCAGTGGCCTAGCATGTATAAAACGTCAATAGACGACATATTATTCAATATAAAATATTGTACATTTAAACACAAGAGAAATTAACTATAACATGCAATTCCTATATTCTAGAAGACAGTCAAACAACCGAAAAACACGAAATTTAAGCAATTTCAAAGGGAATGAAAAAGTAAAAAAACTTTTACCTTATTTTAACGGTGAGACCTATAGGTTTCGAATTCTTTGAGTAAATAAAAAAAATTACTAGGCAAATTCTCTTCAGTTACCAGCCGTCAAAGATTAACTTATAATTATGAGACAAATCGCACGTGTCTCATCGTTATATGTTATAATTCTTTTCAAAATCCACTACGCAGCTGCAGTTTCAGTCGGCAAAAAATGAAAAATTCGAAACCTATAGGTCTAACCTCCGACCTAGTGTGGAGGGAAACGCCGTCGTTTTGCGTACTAAATGCATACTTCAGCATAACAGCAAAGTAGATGTTGAACAGAGTAAGAGCAAACACACATCCCTGTTTTACCTCACGTCGAGCATCAAACGGTTCTGAGGTATTTCTGTTGAACTGTACAGTGGCCTTCATGTACAAATGGAATGAGTCAAGGATGCAAAGCAGTCGAGGAGGACACCCAATCTTCCCATGAGCTTGGAACAACTCATTGCTACTCACCGTGTCGTACGCCTTCGTCAAGTCAACGAATTCAATGTAGAGTAGTTGGTTCTGTTCCCTGGACTTCTTTCGTAATTGACTAAGGGAGAAAATACTCGTTTTTTCTAGTTCCTCTACGGTTGGGAATATTCTAGTTTGACTATGACCGGCTTTCAAAGACAAGCTGGCCAAAACGTAGACTCAGCACCCACTCTAGCATTAAAGTCTCCTAGTAGTATCAGAGTTTCTTTTGATGGCATCTTGCTTAGCTTCGAGGACAATTAGCTGTAGAAATCATTTTCCAGGTCCTGGCTGGAGAATAAGGTAGGTGTGTAGCACTGACCAAGGTGGCTAGTCCGGCCGACGTGTGCAGTCGGAGACATAGCATCTTCTCTGTCCCTTCATCATCGAGTTCCACCATCTTTAGAAGTGAGGTTTTCACTGCAAAGCCAATTCCACGTACTCTAACATCCCCATCGCTTTTTCCTTGCCAGAAGAATGTATAATCCCGCTCGCGTAAATTTCCTCTCTCCGACAGGCGCGTTTCCTGGAGAGCAGCGATGTTCACCTGGAGTCTCAGTAGTTCATAGTTGATGGTGGCTATTTTGCGTGCGGTGTCGATTTCTGACTAGTCGTCGGACAATCCCGGAAATAGAGTCCGAACATTCCAGCAAAATAGTTTAAGGACTGGCTTCCTGTTTTTTTTTTTTTTGATTTTTAGTTTTTTGTTTGGTGCGAAATTTGCAGTCCATGTTTCAGAACATGTGTATTTCTGAGGTCTACGCACCCTGTGGGGCAGACAGACTGAGACGGGACAGCTTGAGGTGGGAAGTAGCTATTCAGTAAGACGTTGAGGTCTCTCCCACCGTCGAAAACAGCCTCTGGCCCCTAGCTCTACGTCAATTTATTAGGGGCAGAATGAGGGAAAAAAAAGAAAATTTATTAGGGGCACGATGGGGAAAAATCTAACGATGCTTTCCCGGATTCTGTGGTGTATATATTTCACCACAGAGTAGGAAGGTGGCTTTCCTTAGATTGCTTATTTTTACTTTTTGAATAGATCTGGGGAATTAGAATGAAGGGTTTTGCTCAATAAAACAATGTATCGCCCATTCAAGGAATAGAAACCTCAATCTAAGGAAAGACGCTCAACCACACTCACACGCAGACATAAACACGTATAGATGTGTGTGTGTGTATATATATATATATATATATATATATATATATATATATATATATATATATATATATATATACATATATATATATATATATATATATATATATATATATATATATATATATATATATATATATATATACATATATACATATATTATATACAATTATACACGTATATATGTTCATATATATCCATAAACATATGTGCACATAAATACATACATGCTTGCACGCACAGAGGATTTATATATATATATATATATATATATATATATATATATATATATATATATATATATAGAGAGAGAGAGAGAGAGAGAGAGAGAGAGAGAGAGATCTGCTTCACAAACAATGTGAGCCTAATCCATAACGTAAAAATAACGCCCACATCTCTCTCGGATCATAGCATTATAGAATTAACTATGTATGGTCCTAGACAACCCACTGACACCCACCCCACCAGGAGGACTCAAGCAATATCCAACCTGAATTTCCGCAGGGCGGACTGGAAGTCAATTCGCAGAGAGTTTCGAAATCAAAACTGGCATGACAGCCTTTCTATACAAGACAATGACCTCAAACTAAGTCATTTTATGTCAACCATACAAGACATATGCACCAAATACGTGCCATATAGAAAGACCATCAAACATGCCAATAGAATTCCTAGAGACAGGAAAATCCTTATGAGACACTGAACAAAGGTCTCAAACCAGTTAAATAGAGAACTGGAGGATAGGAAAAGGGCTAAATTAAAACTAACACTGTTAGAACTAGAAAACAAAATTAAACTCTCCCATGAAAAGGAGAGAGCAGAGAAGGAGAAGAGAGCAGTAGAAAGCATAAAAACAAACCCCAAGGCTTTCTATAGATTTACAAAGGAGACAGCTACGGTGCAGTATAAGATAGGACCCCTATTCCTGCCTAATGGCTCACTGACTGCATATCCCACATGGATAAGTGAAGTGCTCAGTACACAATTCAAGAGTGTCTTCACCTCTCCTCTGAGTCACATGCAGATAAAGAACCCAGCTGATTTCTTTGACAATAGCACTCAGCAGAAGGGGACTGCATCCATTACCTACATCGACATTGAGGAGGAGGATGTGATAGCTGCCATAAATGAAATGAGCTCAAATTCGGCAACTGGCCCCGATGGTTTCCCAGCTGTCATCTTAAAGTCGTGTAAACAAGAATTAGCAGGACCACTCCGGATACTCTTCCAGAGTTTCCTTGCAAATGGTAAACTTCCCCAAAAGCTGAAGGAAGGCACCATATGTCCTATCCATAAAGGTGGAAGCAGAGCAGAGGCTGGGAACTACAGGCCCATCTCTCTGACTTCACATATTAGCAAAGTCATGGAACGAATTGTCAGAAGGAGATTGATTGCGTTCCTAGATGAAAATGACTTGCTGAATGAGACCCAGCATGGTTTCCGTCCAGGTAGAAGCTGTCCTGAAGCAGTTATTTGACCATTCAAATGTTGATGTGATATATCTCGACTTTGCAAAAGCTTTTGACAAAGTTGATCATGGCTTGATATGTCACAAGCTGCGAAACCTTGGCATAGCTGGTAAATTAGGAGAGTGACTTCATGACTTCCTGAATGGTAGAAGTCAGACAGTTGCAGCCAATGGAGAACTATCTAGGGAAACACAAATATTGAGCGGTGTTCCACAAGGAACTGTTCTAGGGCTACTATTGTTCATAGTGGCCCTTCTGGACATGCCCACGGTCACTCGGAGAGCCACTGTCACTAGCTATGCTGATGACACAAAGATATCTCAGGCAATAAAGAATCCTGATGATATTGTAAGCCTGCAGAATGACCTAAATGCAATATATGAGTGGGCAGAGCAAAATAATATGCAGTTCAATGCAAAAAAATTTCAAGTAGGACTGGTGCCAAACTTTGGTATCAAGTACTACAGGAATGCCCGCACGGGTCGCCACTGCATGGTGCCAAAGGTGCCGTCCACTGCATCTCACATAAGAATGAGATACTGCAGCAGCCTCGGTTTCAGAGGACCTCAGCTCTTCAAAGCCCTGCCAAAACATTTGAGAGACATGCAAGACATGGATGCGGAGGTCTTCAAGACAAAACTTGACGCTTTCCTCTCCACGATACCAGACGAACCAATGGCTCGTAATGAGACGCAGTTTAGGGCAGTGATGTCAAATTCTCTTATACACCAGATGTGCCATCAAAACTCTTGATTGGACCATATCAGGTGGGGGAGAAGAGCCATGCAAGGAACGTGATGAGAGCACAGCATAAAGACGGAAAATCACGCTGCCACTTGACTGAAACCTATAAAAGAAAATATATATATATATATATATATATATATATATATATATATATATATATATATATATATATATATATATATATATATATATATATATATACATATACATATATTATATACAATTATACACGTATATATGTTCATATATATCCATACAGATATGTGCACATAAATACATACATGCTTGCACACACAGAGGATTTATGACCGCAGCCACTTGGCTGAAACACATAAATAAATAAATAAATAAATAAATATTTATATATATATATATTTATATATATTTATATATATATATATATATATATATATATATATATATATATATATATATATGTGTGTATATATATATATATATATATATATATATATACGCATATATATATATATATATATATATATATATATATATATATATATATATATATATATATATATATATATATATAAATATATATAAATATATATATATATATAAATATTTATTTATTTATTAACTTATGTGTTTCAAAGGGAATGAAAAAATGTTTTCATTCCCTTTGAAATTGCCTTTTATAGGTAATTTCTCTTGTGTTTAAATGTACATTATTTTATATGTGGTTTGGAGCATATATATATATATATATATATATATATATATATATATATATATATATATAAAATAATGTACATTTAAACACAAGAGAAATTACCTATAAAAGGCAATTTCAAAGGGAATGAAAACATGTTTTCATTCCCTTTGAAATATATACATATATATACATACAGTACTTATGAGAAAATCTTTTTAAACTAAAATTTTCTCAGACTATTTGTTGGGAGTGGTTATTCCCACAGGTGGTTCTTATGCAATAATTTTCTGTGGCCATGCTGGGGCACCGCCTTGAAAAAGATTTTGTATATACATATATATGCATGTCGCAAAAGATTATGCAGCAGCTGACGTGGCTACGCCAAGCACAGACGAGGAACCTTGCCCCCCACTGCGCAACACCACCACAGCCAACAGACATGGGATGGCCTCCCCTAACGCCTGCACAGGCATCACGCCAATATTTTTACTAAATATTGGGGGCCTGTTGCATAATAATAATAAATGCAAAATTTCTTTCCTGAGAGACCTTGCTGCATGCAATCAAGCCCTATGCATAGCACTCGTGGATACTCACCTCAGCCCTGATATAGAGGATGCAGAAGTACACGTACCAAAATATGTCATACTGCGAACAGACAGAAGGGAAAGGAGCCATGGTGGAGTTGCTGTATACATCCGTGACGACCTCACACCCCAGGTCTTACTGTCAAACTCAAATTAGTTGTATACATAAGACAACATAATATAGTCATATGCAATGCATATTGCCCACCGGATGCTCCAAACCACATAGGCATATTTGAAGATTGCCTCACTAGAATTAAAGAAATCCTCATGAAACTGGAACACCATGTGACCATATTTCTTATGAGTGATTTCAACTTCCCCAATGTCAAATGGCCCGAAGGTCTCATACACTCAGGAATGACTTATCGCAAGCAAGCACAGGTGGAATGCCTGCTCAACCTCACCAATGCCCTATTCATGGAGCAAACTGTTCTCAGACCAACTAGAGCGAATAACATTCTAGATCTCTGCTTCACGAACAATACGGACATCATTCATGATGTGAAAGTGACGCCGACATTAGTTTCGGATCACAACATAATAGAGCTGTCTATGTTTGGGCCAAAAGAAACCAGAGACATACAGCCTAAAGGAAGCACCCAAAATCTCTCCAATCTGAACTTCCACAAAGCGGACTGGAAATCGATTCAGAAAGAGATCCTCAGAGAGGATTGGCCAAAATGTCTCTCCACACCAGACATTGACATGAAACTAGAATGTTTCATGTCTATTGTGCAAGCCATAAGCCAGAAATATGTCCCAGAGCACAAGGCCAAAACAAATAGGAACAAGATTCCAAGGGAGAGGAAGATCCTCATGAGACGACGGACAAAAGTTGCAAATCGACTCAACCAGCATCCCAAGAATGGCCAAAGGTCCCGCCTAAAAACGACACTGATGGAGATCGAAAAAAGGCTGCAACAATCGTATGTGAAGGAGAGAGCAGACAAAGAAGCCTGGGTTATAAAAAACATTAAGTCAAACTCAAAGGCCTTCTTTCATTACGCAAAAGAAACAGCCTCAGTACGCTGCAAGATTGGACCCCTCTTCGAAAACGATGGCTCCCTCACAGACAGTCCAACTAGGATCAGTGAGGTACTGAATGAGCAATTCAAAAGTGTCTTCACCACTCCATTGGAGCACAGACAAGTGAACAAACCAGTGGACTTCTTTGCTACCTCCCCTATAACCAGTGAGGCAGTTACGATGGAATACATCAACATTAGCGAAGAAGATGTACTACTAGCTATACATGAAGTAGACACAAACTCAACTGCTGGCCCTGATGGTTTCCCAGCAATCCTCCTTAAATCGTGTAAGCATGCCCTGGCAAAACCCCTCCAGATCCTCTTCCAGAGCTTTCTCGCAAACGGAAGACTGCGAAGCAAGCTGAAGGAGGGAATAATATGCCCAATCCATAAAGGGGGAAGCAGAGCAGATGCCAAAAACTATAAGCCTATCTCTCTGACTTCACACATCAGCAAAGTCATGGAAAGGATAATCAGAGGAAAACTGATCGCATTCCTTGAAGAAAATAAATTGCTGAGTGATACCCAACATGGCTTTCGACCAGGTAGGAGCTGCCTGACCCAGCTCTTACAACATTACGACTGGGTGTTGAGGCAGTTACTCAACAACTCAAATGTGGACGTAATATACCTTGATTTTGCAAAAGCTTTTGACAAAGTGGATCATGGTGTGATATGCCACAAACTGCGTGATCTTGGCATAGCTGGAAAACTTGGAGAGTGGTTACATGACTTTCTGAAAGATAGAAGTCAGGCAGTAGTGGCTAATGGAGCCACGTCTATAAAAACACAAATAATGAGCGGTGTTCCACAGGGCACTGTCTTGGGACCATTGCTTTTTATAGTCGCTCTCTCAGATATGCCTTCAAGTGCCCGGATAGCCACTCTTGCAAGCTACGCAGACGATACAAAAGTCTTGCAGAAAATACAGAACTCCAGTGATGTTGCACACCTGCAGCAGGAATTGGACTCAGTTTACAGATGGGCTGAGGACAATAATATGCAGTTAAATGCTGAAAAATTCCAAGCCCTGCGCTGCCAACGTCCAAACCTGAATATGAAACTTACAGAGTACACTGGTCCACAGGGAATTTCAATCCCAGAGCCTAAATCAGTGAGAGACCTGGGTATCGACATGAGTGATGATACCTCTTTCCAAGTGCACATTACCAGAATGGCAACAAAGTGCAGACGATTGGCTGGATGGATCCTGAGAACATTCAGAACCAGAGATAAGGAAACCATGATGATCCTCTGGAGGACATTCGTCCTCAGCCGCCTGGATTACTGCTCACAGCTGTGGTCACCGAGCAGTGTGAAATTAACAGCAGACCTTGAAGCAATCCAGAGGAGATTCACAAAGAAGATTGTCTCTTTGCAACTGCTCAGCTACTGGGAAAGGCTGAAACAGCTAAGACTCTACTCCCTGGAGAGAAGGCGGGAGAGGTATGCAGTAATATACATCTGGAAGATCCTGGAAGGAATTGTGACAAATTTTGGCATTGAAAGCTACACCAATGCCAGAACGGGACGACACGGCATAGTGCCAAAGATCCCAGCAATGCCATCGCGCTTCAGGACCAGTTACTGCAACAGCTTGGGATTCAGGGGCCCACAGCTTTTTAATATTCTCCCAAAGAGCCTGAGGAATCTGCACAGAGTCGATGTAGGAATTTTTAAATCAAAGCTGGACCTCTTCCTATCGAGAGTCCCAGATGAACCTACCTCGCGGCAGGAGGTGCAAATGAGGGTTGCTAAATCAAACTCCATTCTTCACCAAGTGCCACATATTGTAAGAGGCTCCCTGAAACTTAAAATATATATATATATATATATATATATATATATATATATATATATATATATATTTATATATTTAAGGTCAGACTACTATAAAAAAGCATATTTTTACCGAATGCGAGGGGTTGGCTTTGAGAGTTGCATTTCCTCGCATTCGGTAAAAATATGCTTTTTTATAGTAGTCTGACCTTAGAGTCCCTCATGGCGTGAGGCGTTATTATATAGTAATGCCCTTATATAAATATAAATATATATTTTGGGAATAAATTATGGATTTTTTCCCTTATGAGGTTTTTTTCACGCTAGCTACTTGATAAATTCTTGTAAAAGAATTCGTCCTATTATTGAATTTATATATATATATATATATACATATATATATATATATATATATATATATATATATATATATATATATATATATATATATATATATATATATACATATACATATATTATATACAATTATACACGTATATATGTTCATATATATCCATACACATATGTGCACATAAATGCATACATGCTTGCACACACAGAGGATTTATATATATATATATATATATATATATATATATATATATATATATATATATATATATATATATGTATATATATAAAAGGGACGAAACTGCAAATTTGCCCATCCCAAACACCACCAGCTAAACAAGGTAGATAACCACTTACAACAAAATAAGCGGGAGCGCAGAAAAGGGAGACCAGAAAGCTTAAATCTACGTACACAAAATCCACCGAATACCAACAGGACTCACAAAGAGAGAAGTCCGTATATTCCTTCTGCTCCCCAAAAAAGGCTATATGCAGAGGCTGTACGAACTGCAGTAGCTGAGCAGGAAGCTTTTTTAAGCGTGGCCCAGAAAATGGTACAACAGTTAACGTGGATGCAGAGGGTACAGAGTCAACGCCACACGAACCATTGTCCAAGACCACCACAGATGATGGATCAGGGATGGCCACCGCTAACACCAGGAACTCCTGCACAGATATCACACCCATATTCCTACTGAATATCCGGGGCCTATTACGAACAGGCGGCAAAGACAAGTTCCTATACTTGAAAGACCTAGTAACATGCAATCAAGCAATATGCATGGTGCTTAGCGAAACGCATCTAACACCTAATGTAGCAGATGCGGAGATAAATATACCAGAGTATGCCGTACTCCGAACAGACAGAAGGGATAGAAGTCATGGGGGAGTTGCAATGTACATCCGAGAAGATGTCACACCCCTACTACTACTATCACACTCAAACTCTGTATGTGATACTTTAATAGTACACATAAAACAAATTGATGTAGTTGTATGCTCAACATACCGTCCACCAAATACCGCAAAGCAGGAAGGTAAATTTGAGGACAGCCTCAGACGCATAGAAGAGGTCCTGACAAATCTGGACCAACACATCAATATATTTTTCCTAGGCGACTTTAACCTCCCAAATTTTAAATGGCCTGAAGGTCACATCCTCTCAGGGATGTCACTGCATGAACAAAGCCAGGCAAAATCATTGCTAGAACTATCCAACATGCTGTTCATGGAACAAGTGATACTCCAACCAACCACGGGAAGCAATATTTTGGATCTCTGCTTCACAAACAATGTGAGCCTAATCCATAATGTGAAAATAACGCCCACATCTCTCTCAGATCATAACATTATAGAGTTAACTATGTATGGTCCTAGACAACCCACTGACACCCACCCCACCAGGAGGACTCAAGCAATATCCAACCTGAATTTCCACAGGGCGGACTGGAAGTCAATTCGCAGAGAGATTCGAAATCAAAACTGGCATGACAGCCTTTCTATACAAGACAATGACCTCAAACTAAGTCATTTTATGTCAACCATACAAGACATATGCACCAAATACGTGCCATATAGAAAGACCAGCAAACATGCCAATAGAATTCCTAGAGACAGGAAAATCCTTATGAGACACAGAACAAAGTTCTCAAACCAGTTAAATAGAGAACTGGAGGATAGGAAAAGGGCTAAATTAAAACTAACACTGTTAGAACTAGAAAACAAAATTAAACTCTCCCATGAAAAGGAGAGAGCAGAGAAGGAGAAGAGAGCAGTAGAAAGCATAAAAACAAACCCCAAGGCTTTCTATAGATTTACAAAGGAGACAGCTACGGTGCCGTATAAGATAGGACCCCTATTCCTGCCTAATGGCTCACTGACTGCATATCCCACATGGATAAGTGAAGTGCTCAGTACACAATTCAAGAGTGTCTTCACCTCTTCTCTGAGTCACATGCAGATAAAGAACCCAGCTGATTTCTTTCACAATAGCACTCAGCAGAAGGGGACTGCATCCATTACCTACATCGACATTGAGGAGGAGGATGTGATAGCTGCCATAAATGAAATGAGCTCAAATTCGGCAACTGGCCCCGATGGTTTCCCAGCTGTCATCTTAAAGTCATGTAAACAAGAATTAGCGGGACCACTCTGGATACTATTCCAGAGTCTCCTTGCAAATGGTAAACTTCCCAAAAAGCTGAAGGAAGGCACCATATGTCCTATCCATAAAGGTGGAAGCAGAGCAGAGGCTGGGAACTACAGGCCCATCTCTCTGACTTCACATATTAGCAAAGTCATGGAACGAATTTTCAGAAGGAGATTGATTGCGTTCCTAGAAGAAAATAACTTGCTGAATGAGACCCAGCATGGTTTCCGTCCAGGTAGAAGCTGCCTCACGCAGCTCTTGCAGCATTATGACTGGGTCCTGAAGCAGCTACTTGACCATTCAAATGTTGATGTGATATATCTCGACTTTGCAAAAGCCTTTGACAAAGTTGATCATGGCTTGATATGTCACAAGCTGCGAAACCTTGGCATAGCTGGTAAATTAGGAGAGTGGCTGCATGACTTCCTGAATGGTAGAAGTCAGACAGTTGCAGCCAATGGAGAACTATCTAGGGAAACACAAATATTGAGCGGTGTTCCACAAGGAACTGTGCTGGGGCCACTACTGTTCATAGTGGCCCTTCTGGACATGCCCACGGTCACTCGGAGAGCCACTGTCACTAGCTATGCTGATGACACAAAGATATCTCAGGCAATAAAGAATCCTGATGATATTGTAAGCCTGCAGAATGACCTAAGTGCAATATATGAGTGGGCAGAGTAAAATAATATGCAGTTCAATGCAAAAAAATTTCAAGTACTGCGCTACAAGACCACAAGTACCTCCCAACTGGCATACACAGGGCCTGGAGGTACTGCAATCCCAGAACCACAAACAGTAAGAGATCTGGGCATCAACATGTGTAGTGATGCATCATTTCACATGCACATTGTGAAGTTGACAGCAAAGTGCAGACAACTGGCAGGGTGGATACTGAGGACATTCCGTACAAGGGATCAAAAAGTCATGTTGACTCTATGGAAGACATTTGTTCTGAGCCGCCTAGACTATTGCTCTCAGTTGTGGTCACCACACAGTGTTAAGCGGACTGCAGAACTCGAGGCAATTCAGCGGCACTATACAAAAAAGATCGCCACAGTCCAACAGATGAACTACAGGGAGCGACTGAAGGCACTAGGTCTCTACTCCCTGGAGCGCAGGCGGAAGAGATATGTAATAATATGCATATGGAAAATACTGGAAGGACTGGTGCCAAACTTTGGTATCAAGTACTACAGGAATGCCCGCACGGGTCGCCACTGCATGGTGCCAAATGTACCGTCCACAGCATCTCACATAAGAACGAGATACTTCAGCAGCCTCGGTTTCAGAGGACCTCAGCTCTTCTATTTCATAAATGCGTTGTCTGTAAGCTTGTTCCCTGTTTAGTTTTGGGTGGTTCAAAAGCGGTGGTTGTAAATGATTTCTATTTATGGTGTATGGGGGGTAATGAGGAGGGTTGTTGTTGGTTAAGTGGTTGAAATTGGTGGTGGTTTGTGCGTTGTTCAGTTTTTGTTTATTATTTATAGTTCTTTTCTTTAGGAAGGGATTATCTGTGCTGAATTCTTTAGGTTTACTTTTTTAATTAGTATATCCAAGAATGGGAGCTCCTTTTGGTTGTACTCCATTGTGAACTGTATGTTTGGGTTGACACTGTTCAATAGACTTTTGAATTTCAAGAGTTCATCTGTGTTTTCATTCCAGAGTATGAAACAGTCGTCCAGGAACCTTTTCTAATTTTCTTTTATGTATTGGGAAAGGGTGTTTCCAAAGGTGGAAATTTTACACACACACAAAATCATCAAAAGCCACAAACAACCAAAATCACTGAAAAAGATCCTCACAAAGGCAAAATTACTTTCTGAAACAACAGATGCGAAAGTAAACAAATGTGGTCGACCAAATTGTGCAACATGCCCAAACATTCTAGAAGGTTCAGAATTCCTCTTCAAAGAGTATCCTGTCTACGCCGTTAAATTACTTTTCTTACCCTCTTAACCTGGGTTAATTTTAACCATTACAATGCTGTTAAAGAGTCTCTATAGCCGTATAATTTTTACAGAGGAAACAGCAGTTGTATTTTTACAAGAAAACAATCTCCTAGGTACTTCACAAGAAGCAGACAAATGTCATTGAAGTGGTAGCGTCATGTAGACGGCATTATTCAATGTTACTCAATTTCTTTTTATCATGCTCTACTTTAACGGTCTTATAGGAGTCGTAGATCGCACGCTTATGTGTAAAAGGTTAATTGAAGGTATACTGCAAGTTAAATGTAGTTTCTCAGCGTAGACAGAA
>NC_142928.1:90262291-90272291 GCF_046866305.1 Octopus bimaculoides
GTACTGCATTTAGTCGAGCAACTCGTCCCTGGGACTTATTCTTTGTAAGCCTAGTTCTTATTCTATCGGTCTCTTTTGCCGAACCACTAAGTGACGGGGACATAACCACACCAGCATCGGTTGTCAAGCAATGCTAGGGGGATAAACACAGACACACAAACATACACACACATATATGTACGTGTATACGACGGGCTTCTTTCAGTTTCCGTGTACCAAATCCACTCATAAGTCTTTGGTCGGCCCGAAGCTATAGTAGAAGACACTTGCCCAAGATGCCATGCACTCGTACTGAACCCGGAACCATGTGGTTGGTAAGCAAACTGCTTACCACATGATGGTATAGGAATATCGGTACATCCATACAGACAATTTTTCAGTAAATAAATTTTCGTATTCCTGCAATTTACATATGGGAGATTCTGAATATGCAATCACCCCCGTATAATCTAGAATAAGCAGGGAATAAAAATGGCTCTGTAAAGATGAGCCTGAAATAAGTGTATTGTTTGTATTTTTCTCTCTCTTCGAACGTCAGTACTTTCCCATCCTCACTCTCCCTTAAAAAGTCTAAAAATCATAAGTGAAATGTAATAAAGATGAAATTGGATTCCGTTAATATTTTTGCATATTCGGAATCTTTGTTAACGGTAGGAATCCGAAAAAAATTTTTCACAAAATTCGTTTCTCAAAGGGTTGCGATTCTGCATTAGCCCCTATACCTATTGGTTGAGCTGAATCAAATTGAAATGATTTAATTAAGAAAACACATTTAGTTACATTATATGGTCATGCTTTAAGATCGTTACGCCCTGGAATACAAGTCAGGTGTTTTATCATGCTATTTGTCAATTCCGTGAAAATTATTGATACTCAAGCAGACTGTTCTGAGACTTACTGAACTCCGTATATTAAAAGACTATGTCTCACGCACACACATTGAAAATACACGCATATACATGAATACACACAATGAAAGACAGTGAAAATTCAACATTATAAAAAGCCCCCCAAAACTGTTGTGGCAGAAGTCAACATCTCTGAGATTGAAACAAGACATTTACGGCCATAAATAGACTAAACCCAGCAGCACAGAAAGGAAAACCTATGTAGGTTAGGCGTAACGAAGAAGTCAAACCATTTCTTCTGCCAAACAATACTGATGTAAGATGGTCGAACCTTACATTATAACAAACACTAACCAAAACCTGTAATATATGGCTTTTAATATATAAAAAAAATGTTTAAGGTTCTAAAATGTTATTTACCTCATTTATAAATTAATTCAATTCTTCGATCTTTCTGGGCAAATATATCTATCACATTTTCATAGAAATCTTCTCTTTTCATCAATTATTGTAATAAATCTTTTTCTATTGACATTAGTGCTAACCCAGACAGTCTTCTTTCTCCTGTCGCATTTCTTTGGTATGTTTTGATTCTACTTAATGCAGAAAAGGATCGCTCTACAGAAGCAGTGGTAGACGGAATTGTCAAAATCAACTTGCACAGATTGAAGAGTTCTGGCATAGCTTCAACAAGGTCACTGCTGTAAATGTAACTCATTAAATGACTTAACTTCGCTTTTTAAAATCTTTCATTGAAAACGTCACATTCAGCTCACTTTGGAATCGAATTGCATCAAAAATCTGCCATAACTGATTTTTAAAGAATCTGTAGAGTCCACAGGAAATTGTTTGCAACATTCATCAACTTTGTTGAGATTCAAAAGTTCCATGAATTTAAACTCTTCTAAGGATGAATATAGTGCTTTTATTTGGTCAACTACTGTACTGATAATTTTGTTACAATGCATTCTAATAATGTCATTGAGGCTCAATAGGTATATTTTTGGATCTCTGAATTCCGATTCCTGCATCGACTCCATATGTTTCTCATAACATATCATAAAAGATTGAAAAATTATCAAGTTTGTTTTGGAGTACAGCTCTAGTTTTATCTATTTGCTCTTTACAATACACTATGTCATGACTTTTACTCTGGATATTAAATAAGACGTCAGTAAAAGAAAAAATGTCACTGAATGTCTAACAAAAATAAGAAATCACTGGTTTGACAGACCAGTGAAGATAGAAGCTGTATCTAGATGACTTTCCATTTTTTTGTCATATTTACTGATTAAATATACGAGTTCTTTGGTCACCCACCGTTTATAATTAAATGTTTTCCATCGAAGTCACTTTTCGAAAAACAATTTCTCAAAATATCGTTTATAACACACAGTTCACTCATTTGGAAAAAAAAGTAACACACGTGTAAGCATCTGCATAAATTGTAAGTAAATTTTTAAAAAAACGGAAAAATAACGTTAGTCAAATTAAATATTTTTGTTTTCAGAACACTCCAAAAATATTATAGTGCAAGCAGACGTCTTGGATAAAAAATTCAAACTTACCGCCAGGCTGTTCCAAGAATTGTGGCTAATAATAGCAGTTCTTGAGAACTGCTCTAGTCCCGGTCAAAAAGTAGAACCAGCTAACACAGAGATAGAGAGGTGGGGGGGTCATGCTATTATCAGAAAGCATTACTTCCTATGGTAAATTTGTGGAATCACTGACAGAGAGAGGAAGGGGTACAAAATATATATGCTATGGGTCTTAGCATATCTTTTGACAGGTCACTAAGAGAGAGAGAGAGAGGAAGGAAGGAAGGTCAAACTAACATAGATAGGGAGTGAGGGAGTGTCTATATGCGAGATTCTCAATGCATGCCTTCTCAAAGCAAAAGTACTAGTCACTGAGAGAGGGGAAGGGGAGACAATATTTCGAAAACAACTGGACGGATATTTCTTTGCAAGAAAGTAACTATTATCTAATTTTCCGATGATATGGTTAAAAATAATTGGACATGCAGCGCTACAGAGCATGCAGCGCATAACTTGCATGTCTGAGAGTGCACGCCCCTGGTATATACATACTTATATACATACACATATATATCCGTACACACACATAATATAAATACATACATACACAGGTGGACTAGCCAGGTTGCCAGCTTGCTCGATGGCAATTGGGCCCCTCTGCCATTAGAATCTCAGTTGTCTATCCCTTCAAATTTGAGAATTTTTTATTCACTCTTGGAAGAATGCATTAATTATTTCAGCCTGGCTGTGTTTGTAGACAGTTGAAAAGAATACTTTTAACAAAAAAAAAACTTAAATGGTAGCCGTGTAGCTGCGGGTGGACCCCTTAGTCTCCTGACAACCAATATTTTTACAGCCAGTACGCCACTGCATATATATACGCATACATAGGTTCAGGGCGCAGGCATGGCTGTCTGGCAAGCAGTTTGCCTCCCAATCACATGATTCCAGTTTCAGTCCCATTGTGTGGAACCTTGGGCAAGTGGCTTCTACTGTAGTCTCGGGCCGACCAAAGCCTTGATAGTGGATTTGGTAGGCGGAAACTGAAAGAATCCCGCCTTATATATATATATATATATATATATATATATATATATATATATATATAAGGGTGATAAATTGGATATTAATTTAATTAACACCAATTTAAAACCAGTAGCCTAACATAACGAAAATTCTGAAAATTCAGAAAAATTATATTACACACATGTGAGAAGGGATGACCACTAAGTGGACATCCTTTACGCTAGAAATCGAAGCGCATATATTTGGTCCCCTATATATACCTGTATATATGTACGTACATATATGTACCTACGCCGCTATATGCTTATAAAAAAAGAACGTAACAGGCGACAAAACATACGGACAGTTGTACGACACAAAAAGGACAGGAAAAGACAAGGCCGAAAAGAAACGGAGAAATCGTCACAATTACAAACACAAACAACTGGACATAAACAACTGGTGTCTTTCGACTAAGGACGAATTAAATTAAGCTGGCGTATGCGGAAGTGAAGCCTTACGGCAGGAACATAGAAGGTGGAAGTCATGGGAAGGAA
Source organism: Octopus bimaculoides (assembly GCF_046866305.1). Lineage (NCBI taxonomy): Eukaryota > Metazoa > Mollusca > Cephalopoda > Octopoda > Octopodidae > Octopus > Octopus bimaculoides. Next base: position 90,266,240 of record NC_142928.1, read on the forward strand.
TATAAGAGATGCTACTCAGATAGTAGTCGAATCAAGAAAGAAAGGTCCGAACACCAGTCACGTGGAAGGAGAGAAGAGAGGTACGGGTTAGCGGGACTGAAAAATTAGGGAGGGACGAGATAGAAAGAAAAAAGAAAGGGACAGAGTGAGGTAAAGAAGGAGGGAAAGTGATGAGATTGAAGGGAAGGCCAAGAAATGTGAGAGAAGGTGAGAGCGAGAAAAAGGAAAGTAGAAGGAACAAAGAACGTGTGAAAGGGGCTAAAGAAAAGATTAAGAGTCGTACAGAATTTAGGTAAGTGTATTACATACGGGAAACCAAATGTGTACGTACGAAGCTATATGTATGTATAAAAAAATGGAACAAGAATTAACTGGCGACAAGACATACGGATAGTTAGACTATACAAAAAAAAGGACAGGAAAAAAACAAGGACGGGTAATTCGGAGCTTTCAATCTTCAGTCGAGTACCAGATCGTTCTAGCAGTTTCGGACGGTTATTCACGAGTCTGCTCTAGCCTGGCCGGCCCCAAGAAAATCTAAGCTACGAGCACTAGATTCTTTGGAAGAAGACAAGCGAATATATACGAAAACAAGGACGAAATACGAAGAAATGGTACACAATTACAAATACAAACAACAGGACATAAACAACAGGTGTCTTTCGACTAAAGACGAATTAAATTAAGCTGACGTGTCCCTCCCTAATTCTTCAATCCCTCTACCCCTACCTCTCTCCTCTCCTTCCACGTGACAAGTGTTCGGCCAAGCCTGACCTTTCTTTCTTGATTCGACTACCATCCGTGTAGCATCTCATATTCCTTTTCAGACTTTCATCTTCTATGTTCCTGTCACAAGGCTTCACTTCCACACACGCCAGCTTAATTTACATATACACACATACACATGCAGACACTCCCACACACAAGCAAACACACACTCAGATACACATATTTATATATATAGTCAATTAATAAAACATATATCAGAAAAGAAGCACGCTCTAAAGAATAGACGAGTAATTATTACAACAAAAATTTTAATTTTGGACATAGAATTACCAAAGGTTTCGTACCCACAAAGAATTACCAAAGGTTTAGTACCCACAAAGCCAAAGCACTGCGGACAACACGCCAGACTCTATACAAAGACAAATAATTAAACTTTCTGTGTCACGGACGTTTGGGAACTGTCAGAAAACGAGATTTAAGTCCTAACATACAAAAATGTTAATGAAGACGGGCTGTCTCCCCTGAACTAGAGAATAAAACAACTCTTATAGATCTGAGGAAGTCTAACCAGCAAACAGGGGGATCCAGTTTTCCAGTTGATGGCGCTTGAGGAAGACACATTTAGAAAACACTTCTTTACAACTATTTAACGCGTCAGGTTTAGTATAGTCCTTAAGAATTTTAGCTTTCTCCGCAATGCAGATTTAGCAACGGCCACTTCCATTAAAATATGGGCCTGAATGATCTACTATTCTCCACCTGATATCACACGGGGTCACTTGATCTTTCTGGTGCCACACATAACTGGCCAGGAACGTGACAAATTGTCATTCTGGGACTCTGAAGAATGACTGGTGGTTACGGTAGCAACGTTTCAAATATTTACAAACTTGGGATGCGGCCATATTCGCACTCCTGATAGGCTGCAGGCCTGGGAAAGCTGTTGGCAACACTCCTGCTGACACAGTTGATATGGGGCAAAGTTCTGGTGGTGTTTCACCGAGGTTATCAATACTGGTCATATAGTTGGCGATATAGCTGCCGGCGTTAGTGTGGATGCAGCCGGTGGTAAAATATGGTGCGGAGCCAGTCATCCCATCGGTGTCGAAGATAATTGTTTGGTCACCATCTGTGGTTGTGGAACTGGGAACGCCGGATACCTCCCCTGTGTTGCTGGTCCAAGATTGCTCGTCATCTCTAGGTGTGGTGACTGTACTGGTGGTAGCATATGATGCAGGGATCGTCACTTTATCTGTGTCTATGAAAATAGTTTGTCATAAACACAGATAAATAAATATATATATCTTTATATGTATTCTAGTAGAGATACCTGACGTTGCTCGGGATTAAAACGGCATAGTTTGAATATACACACATACACACACGCACACACGCACATGAAGGCACATATTCCCCCTACACACACAACACACACTCACACAATTACACATACACGCACACAATTACACATACATGGGCATATACACAAACGCATACACACACGCACGCACACGCACGCACACGCACGCACACGCACGCACACGCACGCACACGCACGCACGCACGCACACGCACGCATGCACACACACAGAGGAACGCACATACATTCTGCACACATTACCCCACTCACAACCTCACGCACACACATATACACGCACATGCACACACATACACACACATACACACACACACGCGCACACACAGACCCATGCACACACTACACTTAAAACACACACACAGGAAATGCATACACGCACACGCGTACATACACACGCACACACACACACTTCAATCCGCCAGTCAATCACCTTTCTACTGACCGTTCCTCTGCACATATGTGAAGAGACACACAACTACACAAAAAGACCAGCACTCCTGCTACTATGCAACTGAATTCCTCCTACAACATTAAGCGACACAAAGTTCACTCACACATACACATATAAACAGCCAAAACCACACACATACACACGCAGAAACAACACATACACACGCAGAGACAATACATGCACACGCAGAGACACGTGCTATTACACGCACTTGCGCGCATGCACATACCCACACATACGCACACATACATCCTTCTCTTACACTCTCCTGTCTTAGAAAGAACTTTTTCATCACCCATTCCCTTCCGGTCACTTCAAAATGTAACCACATGTGAATCATTGGCAATTTTCTTCCTCCGTCTTCCTCTCTATTGGACTTTCCAATGTTTCCGAAGAAGAGCGTTGCTCGAAACGTTAGACCATCATTCTTTCTTTCCCTGAGCGTTTGCTAATACTTTACATGAATCACATACTCGCGACTTTGAGTTTTTTGTGTTTGTTCTTCTTTTGGGGATTTATTATATATATATATATATATATATATATATATATATATATATCACACTACTTACATTTGACGGATATTTGTCCTCATCTTGTTTATTGTTAGCACAACGTTTCGGCTGATATACCCTCCAGCCTTCATCAGGTGTTTGGGGGAAATTTCGAACCTGGATTCTCATTCGTAAGGTATATTTCGATGTTGTTACTATTATTATTATTATTATTATTATTATTATTATTATTATTATTATTATTATTATTATTATTATTATTCAGGTCGCTGCCAGGAATGGAACTAGCAATCTTGGGTTTAGTAGCCCGCGCTCGTAACCATTACGACATATCCGTCAAATGTAAAAAGTATGCATAATTCCTCATCTCTTAAATATAGAACTGAATATATATTACAGTTATGTTGAAACAGGTGACACGGGAAAGTGCAGCATTGGCAACAAAACATTTCTGAAGTAAATTTTAACGCTTTGCATAAACGACAATTTGACAGAATTGTCATTTTTATAAGAATGGGAAAGTTTGTATCTGAAATAGCTTCAGGTTTTGTGAAGAACGAATTTGTCCGCGGTCTGTTTCTGTGAGCTATTCTATTAGGCCTCTGTGTAATTTGGCGTGCTAAACGTTGTTTTAATGATTCAGCATTAAGTGCTGGAACATCTCTTTGCTGAGATGGGGAAAGTTTCATCTCCCTTCTCTCCTGGGATTCCATCTGATGTGCTGCAGCATGCCTTTGCTAATCTTGAGAAAGTCTCGTCTCCCTTCTCTCTTGAGACTGTATTTGACGTGCTGCAGCATGGGTTTGGTTATCTTTGGAAAGTGTCATGTCCCTTTTGTATTGAGACTCCATCTGACGTGATATTGAGAAAGTCTTGTGTCCCTTATCTCTTGAGACTTTCGCCTTCGGTTTTCTGCATTCCTCCTTGCTGTATAGGTGTTTCTGGATAGATTGTGTTTTATATTTTGTGGCAAATTTTTATCAATATTTGAAACAAAAAATTATGAACATAAAAATATATACATTAATGTCTATTTTTGTAAGCAGTTGTGTGTGTGTAGTATGTATATATTTTTGTATGCAGTGTAAATTAAACAAATATAAGCAAATTGTAAAAACCTTGCAATTGCTGCGATAATTACGAACTGTTAATTGGACGGTAGATGTGTATTTATATATACATTGGTCCTTCCACCTAATTGTTTTTGTCAAGAGTTTCACCTCAGCTGTTTTAGTCACATATTTATATATATGTGTGTGTTTAATATATGTTGGTGTATATATGTTGGCACTCCGTCGCTTACGACGTCGAGGGTTCCAGTTGTTCCGATTAACGCAACAGCCTGCTCGTGAAATTAACGTGCAAGTGGCTGAGCACTCCACAGCTCCACAGACACGTGTACCTCTAACGTAGTTCTCGGGGATATTCAGCGTGACACAGTGTGACAAGGTTGACCCTTTGAATTACAGGCACAACAGAAACAGGAAGCAAGAGTGAGAAACAGGAAGAAAGAGTGAGAGAAAGTTGTAGTGAAAGAGTACAGTAGGGTTCGCCACCATCCCCTGCCGGAGCCTCGTGGAGCCTTAGGTGCTTTCGCTCAATAAACACTCACAACGCTCGGCCTGGGAATCGAAACCGTGATCCCATGACCGCGAGTCCGCCGCCCCAACCACTGGGCCACCGCGCTTCCACGTGTACGTTTAATAACACAGACACTCACACACTCATTTAAAATGTCTTATGCTATAATTGACTATAGAAAGATATGTGTATGAAATGCTATATTGTTATAATCGAAATGAAAAAATGACTTTTTGACAGTCATGGGGTGTAATACTATATAGTAAGAGAGACACACACATTTATACATTCACGCATGTCAGTCGTCACATACGTATATGTATGTGTAGATTTGTGTAGTTTGAGTAACATACCTAACGCAGAAACACACACGCACTTAGGTACATGCACATTCATACGCCCACACACACACACGCTCATACAAAGTGTAGCGCTGTCGTTGAACGTAGAAACATCGTAGTATGAAATGTCCTGTGCTATATTTGACTACAGAAAGATTATCTCTATAAAATGATATAATGTTTTAACGGAAATTAAAAAATTACATGTTGACACACGTGGATTAAGGGACAACAGAAAACAATCCAAGTTAAGTACTTTCATTCATAATACAATTATTTAAGCGCTTCTATTGTTTTAAACGTATTTGACAATAGTGTAAACTGTATTTCACGATGGCATCTATGTGTTTGTTTTGATTTGTGTTTGTTTTTGGTTATTGTTATTGATTTCATCTGTACATTCAGTAATTATTTACTTACTTCAATTTACGTTCACATTAACAAAATGAAACTATTTATTTATTACTTTTGTTGGTTATATATTAGTTTAAATATGACGTTAAATTATTTAACTAGCAGTTATCATATTGAAAGTATTTGCTAGTAAACCGTATTTAATGAGCAGATTTATTTCATGGTATATTCAAATCCAGTTAATGATATTATTTACATTTACCCACAATGCAAAGACTAATTTCGATTTCCTGTACTGAAGGTCTAGGGCAACATTTCTCAACCGGGGTTCCGCAAAAGGTTCCGAGGGGTTCTGCGAGACAGAGTGAGATAAGCCAATGCTAATTTCATGATCGTTTTATTAGTATACATGCACATTATATGTGCATATACATACATTATGTGTGTGTGTGTGTGTGTGTGTGTGTGTGTGTGTGTGTGTGTGTGTGTGTGTGTGCGTGCGTATGTATGTATATATGATATTTACCACGTGAACTACGATGACAAAGATATGGTATATGATATTTTTTGTGCAGGGGTTACTTGAGGTGTGTAATTTATTTCAAGGGTTACGCAAGAGTAAAATGTTTGAGAAAAAAATTGCTCTAAGGCGTTAATTCTCTTGTATGCTTTGTATGTAATTTCTCCCTACATTATATATATA
>NC_142928.1:90277291-90312291 GCF_046866305.1 Octopus bimaculoides
CAACTCACTTATAAGTGTTATGTTTATACATAAATCCTAACTCCACCTACATAAACGCCATAGCGAGAAATATATACTCTGAAACGCTAAAGGACATTTTATGCGTGCATGTATGTTGAAGATAAATAAATTCGTGTTCTTTTAACCGCTATAAGAAATACACAGTTTCATAATTGCAGAAATAAATTTCATTAACAAGTCGAAAAACGAGAAGATAGAGAAAATAATTACTACATTATTTTATGTACATTTAGAATTGATAATACAATAGGAAAGTAAAGTCATTTTGTTGTAGAGAATTAAGACTTAAAATTCACACTAGCTAATCTTTCATACTGACAACTAGAGTTCACAGTGGAGGCGCAATGGCCCAGTGATTAGGGCAGCGGACTCGCGGTCATAGGATCGCGGTTTCAATTCCCAGACCAGGCGTTGTGAGTGTTTATTGAGCGAAAACACCTAAAGCTCCACGAGGCTCCGGCAGGGGATGGTGGCGAACCCTGCTGTACTCTTTCACCACAACTTTCTCTCACTCTTACTTCCTGTTTCTGTTGTGCCTGTAATTCAAAGGGCCAGGCTTGTCACTCTGTGTCACGCTGAATATCCCCGAGAACTACGTTAAGGGTACACGTGTCTGTGGAGTGCTCAGCCACTTGCACGTTAATTTCAAGAGCAGACTGTTCCGTTGATCGGATCAACTGGAACCCTCGACGTCGAAAGCTACGGAGTGTCAACAACTAGAGTCCATAACAATTCAAATAAGTGTTGGATTTTTATCATAGACATGGCATAAAAAATAGCCAATATCTCAAAGAGTGAGTGTCGTAGAATTTTAACCAATGAGATTACCAACAATTATGCTTGTTCGGGCAAACGACCATTACGTCATATTGCCACATTTTATGACTTGCTACAATATTTGTGGGCTTATGAGGAAAAAGTATAACATGCCTAGACAAAGGAAGTTTTACCTGCAGTTTTTACTGTAACTACTTTGACATTTTTATTGCGTTTGTCATCTTTTATCGTCTATCTTTTTACTTGTTTCTGTCATTAGACTGCGGCCATGACTTTCTAAAATGAAATTCCATTATGCAGCTGAGGAGTACATTTTCATTGTACTACATGAATAAATGGAGCTTGTACGAAACATACGTACTGCTATAACCTATTGAATTTTTGTTGCTTTTCTTCAAATTTTATTCACGAAATCTCTTGATTTTGTCTTTGGTTTTTACCCTACCAAATTCTGGTGCCTCAAACATTTTAAGTACCACATTTAATCTTTTGATTAAATATATATATATGTCTCCGTATTCTTTCTGTTGAAGAGCGTAGCTCGAAACGTCAAAGACTTTCCGTATTCCCGAGCGTCATACTAATATATACTTTTGTTATTTACACCACCTGTCCTCGTCTGTTGTTATTTTTTGTATATTCTCCCATATATATATATATATATATATATATATATATATATATATATATATATATATATATATATATATATATATATATATATATATATATATATATATATATATATATATATATATATATATATATATATATATATATATATATATATATATATATATATATATATATATATATATATATATATATATATATATATATATATATATATATATATAAATGGAGTAAAGCGCAGGTGTTATTCAAATTCTGAATAACACCTGCATTTAACTCCATTTATTTATTTAAATATATTATGCAAAATATTTCACATCAACCCGGAGTTCCTACCTTTACAAACAGGGTGTTACATCTTTTTACTTGTGTGATTTTTTTGCTGCCCTGGTAACTGTTTACCTATTTTTTCCGTGTTAATTGTAAACACGTGAAAAATACACATATCCATTTATATGGAAAAATCCATTTATATTTATTTACTTGTGGTAAAATTTGAAACCATTAGTATTATTATTCCTGGTAGTTGCGGTAAATAGATAGATAGATAGATAGATAGATAGATAGATAGATAGATAGATAGATAGATAGATGTACATATATATGTATATAAATATACATATATAGAAAGATAGATAGGTAGATAGATGTGTATATATATGTATATTTACATACATATATATGTACATCTATCTACCTATCTATGTCTCTATCTCTCTCTTTCTCTCTCTCTCTCTCTCTCTCTCTCTCTCTCTCTCTCTGTATATATGTAGATATAGATATATAGATAGATAGATAGATAGATATAGATATATATACACATAAATATATATATATATATATATATATATATATATATATATATATATATATATATATCTTCGTGAACTCACTTGACCCAAGAAGCGACCTGAACACCAGGACAGAAGCCGTGGGGAATTGACCACATTTTCGGAAATTTTAACATCAAAATTGGTAAACCTACCTGTCAAGCGAAGGAAGATAACTCGCCCGGCCATAATTTTTTAAGAGGAATATTTCTTAAACTATCACCGCCGTTGTGGTGTTTAAAAAAACATTCTTTGCAGAGAACGGTTAGGGTTTTGGAAAACTGAAGTGATGGTTAGTTCACGCTAGATATGAAACCAATGGTTTTTCTGAACTTCTACGTTACACATTTTTCTAAGCTATTGCTTTATACATACGAAAGATATGTATATATATATATATATATATATATATATATATATATATATATATATATATAGATATATACATATATATACAAACTTTAGAGGAATGACCACAAAGGTGGACTCTCAATATGCTAAAGATAGACGTCAAATTATCTTACCACGAAGACTGTGTTCTCAAGAAAAAATTTCAGCTAAACACCAGGATGTAAAAATGAGCAAAACAATGAAAATATACTAAATAAAAAACGATTACCTACGTACCAATGGTTTCGTTTGATAATATTTACGAATGTAAATATCTACAAGCTCATCAGCGTAGTCTGTCGCTTGAAAACACAATTTTCAGAACTAGACACAGAAGGCCCACCCGAAAGAGAGCATGTATATTTTTTTATTTTTAATCTTCGGATTTTTAAGATCTATCTTTAGCATATTGGGAGTCCACCGTGGTGGTCATTCCTCTAAATTTTATATGTAACATAATTTTTAATCCTCGGATTGTTTTAAATATACTAAGCCACTGGTTTTAATTGATTAACATCAATTTCTACCCTCATTATTTAATTTTAAATAACAATGTTCTCTAACCGGTAAATTAGCTGCAGAAATTTATTAACTGCTGAGTTATTTCCGGCCTCAGCGTGCCAAAATGAAGACATTTGAAAAATAACCCCACATATAATTTGCAGAACTTTATACATGCTTTCTTCCGGGTGAGCGTTCTGTGTCTAGTTCTGGAAATTGTGCTTTGTAAGCGGCAGACTACACTGATGAGTTTGTAGATATTTACATTCATAAATATTAACAAACGAAACCATTGGTACCTAGGTAATCGTTTTTTATTTCGTATATTTTCATTTGTTTTGCTCATTTTTATATTCTGGCGTTTTGCTGAAATATTTTCTTGAGAACACACTCTTCGTGGTAAGGCGATTTGAAGTCTATTTTTAGCATATTACGAGTCCACCCTGGTGGTCATTCCTCTAAATTTTGTATGTAGTACAAATTTTAATCTTCGGATTGTTTTAAATATGCTAAGCCACTTGTTTTAATTGATTAATATCAATTTCTACCCTCATTATTTAATTATACATATATATATATATATACGCACGCACACATGTGTATATATATGTGTGTATATATATATATATATATATATACACACACACATGTGTGCGTGCGTATATACATATGTAAGTTATATAAGTTATATATATATATATATATATATATATATATATATATATATATATATATATATGTATATATATATATATATATGTGTGTGTGTGTGTGTGTGTGTGTGTGTGTGTGTGTGTGTGTGTGTGTGTGTGTGTGTGTATGTGTGTAAGTATGCTTGTATGCATGATATATTTCGTATTATTCTATCAAGGGCTATTACTATAAGTAAAGCCACACACTCCAAGAGGATCCTAAAGTCAAACTACTTCAATAAATTCATACATGCACCGAATTCGAAGGAATGAACGTAGGAGAAACGCTTTAGAAAATAGGTTTAGTTGTATATCATTAATAATTTAATGGTCAGCATGTATAATATGCTCTCATTCATCAGTACGAGCATAATCAGGAATTATAAATATAAATATCTATACATACCGTGTGAACAACAACAGATCCAGCAGAACATATACAAATGAAAGGGGTTTCTCTTTCTTGTTCATCGCGGCGGCATTTGTATATCGAAATAATTCAGCACTGAATATAGTCCGTTTTAAATTTTAAATAAGATATAGGGATAAAAATCTATATAAGTTGTTATCAAGTCAACACGTGAAAAACCAATTAAGGAAAAAAATTAATACAAAGTATGAGTGTGCGGAGAATAAACTGTCGAATCAATTACACAAAAATGAAAATGACACTGACATCTCATTTTAACAGATATGTTTAACAAAATTACATAAAATATCTTGAAATATTAAAGGGTAAATTCAATTAATAAAATCGCCATTGGCTTCAATCACGGCCCCCAAACGACTTCGGAATCTCTTACTGGACGGTCTCCTTGTTAAACCTGATAAATGCTGCAGTAATCCTTGCCTTCAGTTCATCTTTGGTGTTACAAAGAGCTTTGTTGGCCTCTCGTTCCACTGCGCCTCACACATAATAATCAAAGGGGTTGCAGTCTGGGAAGTTGAGTGACGAGATGTTAAGAGTGATGTGATGGCATAAATTGTTTGACAGCCGTGACTGGGATTTCCTGCTTCGGTGGCATGGTGCGGAGTGCTGTTGCTAGACATAGGGTCTTCCAGCAGCCATCCTTGTGACCCAGGGCAGCACTACCTCTTCCAGGCACTTGATGTAGTCCTCTTTGTTGAGTCTGAAGCTGAGTGGAAAGATGAATGGAGGCATAACGTCGCCTGGGTTTTTGATTTTATCACTCACGCTACATGTTAGATTTACACCCAAACACGCTGAAATCTTCTTAGTGGAGCTTCCGGTGTGAATGCCAAGAAGTACAGCATGTCGTTTCTGGCAGAGTGAACATGTCATGGTGTTGTTTCCCTCACACATGGGCCAACTGATCCTATCATACTGTGTAGTCGACAAAATCAAAAACAAACAAAATGCGCATGCTCGAAATTAAAAATGTAAAATAGTAATAATTTACCCATCGCACCCTGTATATATATATATATTATATTGTTTATATATAGGTATATGTACATACATATACACACATAGATAAATGCATACATGCATACATATATACATTCATGCATTCACACATATATACACACATATATAATCAGCCGGCTAAGTGCAGCCTCCCTTATTTTTTAATCATTGTGTTTCTATATCAGTGACGGTGGATTTTGTCTAAGTACGCAGCTGCCAATGGGCCTCTCAAGGAGGCTGAAATGCACACCTAACAATACCACCACCGCTGCTAGGCGATTTTCATCTATTGCTAGCATAATGTTGTCTTTTTTATCACTGAGTATATATAAAAACTAAAATCTCAGGTCGAAAACCGCAATTAAGTTGGTTTTCCGTGTTATATCTGCATTAAGTAAGATACACAGATTGCTATTTTCAACTAATACTTTTAAAATTGTACCACATCTTTTACATGTGACGAATGTGTGTGTGTGTGTGTGTGTGTGTGATTGTGTTTGAGCTTCAGACTGTATGTTTGGATGTGCATATATACATGTGTGCTGTGTGTTTGTCTACTCATTTCTTCCCTCTCGAGTCGATACCATCCTTTGAGATCATATATTTGCTGTGTGTGTTCTCAGAAACATTTCTATCCACCATTCTATCAAATCCATCTATCAAACCTAATGAATGAGAAAAGCTTGTTTTGTAATGTTTGCAGTCGTGTATGCTTGTCAACAGCAGGACTCATTAGCCACCAACAGAGCCGCAAATGCAAAATATAAGTTAGTCTTAGAGCGTACAATATTCCTAAATGTCAGCAATGATCATTCTCGGTCACAAATGGATGGCCATCATATATATATATATGTATATGTAAAATTATGTGACACTTATTCGGTAGTCATGATAAAACTCCGAGTTTCGGATGCCGAGGTGGAACCCACGCCGCCATCTCTTCATTTATCCTGCCATTGAAAATTCCTGTGAAAAATGACCGTTAAACAAAGGGAAATTACTGTGTGGTTGACCGTTATTAAGACAAAAGAGCTATGGACCGCTAAGTAAGGGGAGGGAGTAAAGGTAAGGGAATAGAAAAGTCTATAGTGCTCGCCTAAGCGCACCAATCCTTACATTCGCCTATATGTAAATACTCAACTACGCTCGCTTGAAACACACACATTCTCACCCACATACTCGCCAAAAACTATATATATATATATATATATATATATATATATATATATATATATATATATATATATATATATACACATATACATATACATATATATATACCCGCATACACACCCACACACACACGCGCTCAACACCCTCGCACCCATACACACGCACGCAAAAAACTCACAGGGCTAAAAGCATATTACAGAAGAAAATGTGAAAAAGCTATAGGGTTGAAGCGCGTCTATATGCGCATATTTTCGCATGCACGCACATACATCTATATACGCACGTACCCGCACACCCGCACACATTCGCAAGTGCGCACACAAGGTTCCATGTACGTGTCTATAGACGCACAGGAAAAAAGCGGGGTGGAGGAGAGAATACAAAAAAAATATATGTGGAAAATATACAAACATTATCTCTATAAATATATAAAAAATATATTAAAAGAAACATATAAGAAAACTAAGTAAATAGTATAGAGAGATAAAAAGCTTATACATAGACACAATATAGAAAGCAAGTCGTATCAGTAAACTCAGGGGAACCAAAAACGTAGCAAATATTTAGCCACGTGAACATGATCCGAAAAGTTCAGTTCTTGAATTTAGACATGTGGCGGGGGTCTAAGCTGCCTTTCCAGATGAGCCATCTTTCCATATCACATAGACCACACCTTCTGCTGCCGCTTGTGTAAGGTTTACAATTGGCTAAGATCTTCCAATGGATGTTGTAACTGACACCTTTATCTTTTAAGGACCATATATGACTGGATAATTTTGTCGTTTTCCTTTTTGTCCCAGTGTCTGAAGCTCAAGGTGTGATTATTGAACCTGGCCTTGAAATTACCCTGCGTAAGGCCCACGTATTTTTTCGTCGAAACTTTGTCCTTAGTAGGTATAGTCCACGGTAGCCTCATAAATGATGGTTTCGGACATGCAAGCTCCATTTAGCGGGCACAAATTTTTATCTCTTTCTTTCTTTTGTTGTCCTTTCTATCAATAAGTTCCCTCCCGTACACTGCTTTTTTCCGTAAGGGCTAATACAGCTTATTTTGGAGAATCGCCAGAAATCGGTTGAGGGCTCTGCGCTTTAACCTTATAGCTTTATCACACTTTCTTCTGTAATTTGCTTTTAGCCCTGTGAAAGAGATATCGATATTATGTAAATGGAGGAATTTATCTGTAAAAATATGTGACACTTATTTGGTAGCCATGATAAAACTCCGAGTTTCGGATGCCGGGGTGGGAACCCACGCCGCCATCTCATCAGTTATGCGGCCATTGAAAATTCCTGTGAAAAATGACCGTTAAACAAAGGGAAATTACTGTGTGGTTGACCGTTATTAAGACAAAAGAGGTATGGACCGCTAAGTAAGGGGGGAAAGTAAAGGTAAGGGAGTAGAAAACTCTATAGTGTTCGCGCACCAATCCATACATTCGCCTATATATATATATACTTAACCTCGCGCGCAGGTTGAGTAAAAAAATATTATAATAATCCCTTTCGCTATGCAAATAAAAAATAACATAGTGAAAACAATTTTTAGTTTAATTAACAAGCATTTTACAAAAGGAAAAACAAATATTGGGAGATAATCAATAACAAAACAATAAGAATACGATATAGTCTAACACATAACCTAGCTACCATCATCTCCTAAATTAACAACAGAAAACTGAACACCTTCTATCTAAGTAGAAAAAATAACAGAAGTAATACTAACGTAAATAATAATAATAATAATAATAATAATAATAATAATAATAATAATAATAATAATAATAATAATAACTGTTAACACCAATAACATAAACCCTACACAGCCACACAGAGCATGTGATTGTAGAATAAGTAGTAATTGTGTATTTACTAATAACTGCATTAGAAAGGAGGTAGTATATCAATGTTTAGTATGTACACAATATGACTGCAAGGTATATGTGGGTGCGACAAAGAACAATATGAAACAGAGACTTAATTATCACACTATACATTTAGAAACAGAAATAGAAGAAATTCTACAGGGTTAAGTAGCTACAAATGAGAACTTAAGGATGGGGGAATTAACTATAAATTAAATTGAAAAATATTAACATCAGCACCTGCATATAATACTAAAAATAGTAAATGTTTGTTATGTATTACTCTCTTTTACTATTTTACTTGTTTCAGTCATTTTACTGCGACCTTGCTGGAGCTCCGCCTTTAGTCGAACAAATCGACCCAAGGACTTATTCTTTGTAAGCCTAGTACTTATTCTATCGGTCTCTTTTGCCGAACCGCTAAGTTACGGGGACGTAAACACACTAGCATCGTTTGTCAAGCGATGTTAGAGGGACAAACACAGAGGCACAAACGCATACACACACACACACACACACACACACACGCATACACACACGCATACACACACGCACGCACATATATATATATATATATATATATATATATATATATATATATATATATATATATATATATATATATATATATACATATACATATATACTATTTCTTTACTACCCACAAGGGGCTACACACAGAGGGGACAAACAAGGACAGACAAACGGATTAAGTCGATTACATCGACCCCAGTGCGTAACTGGTACTTATTTAATCGACCCCGAAAGGATGAAAGACAAAGACAACCTCGGCGTAATTTGAACTCAGAACGTAGCGGCAGACGAAATACCGCTAAGGATATTTCGCCCGGCGTGCTAACGTTTCGTCATATATACGACGGGCTTCTTTCAGTTTCCGTCTACCAAATCCACTCGCAAGGCTTTGGTCCGAGGCTATAGTAGGAGACACTTACCCAAGGTGCCAAGCAAGGGGACGGAACCAGGAACCATGTGGCTGGTAAGCAAGCCACTTACCACAACGAAATTTTCTTTATAACTGGGACTAAAAATCCGATTATTAACAGTTTTAAAGAACGCAACTTCTGTCTTCATAAAATTCGACATACCTTTTCCAAATTCCACTAGAACCTAGTATTAAAACACCCCTACTAACATAATAATAATAAGTATTATTATTATTATTCGAGTTATTATTATTACTATACTGTATATTATTATATAATCTGTGATAATTATGCAGATAGGCGCGGGAGTGGCTGTGTGGTAAGTAGCTTGCCTACCAACCACATGGTTCTGGGTTCAGTCCCACTGCGTGACACCTTGGGCAAGTGTCTTCTACTATAGCCTCGGGCCGACCAAAGCCTTGTGAGTGAATTTGGTAGACGGAAACTGAAAGAAGCCAGTCGTATATATGTATATATATATATATATATATATATATATATATATATATATATATATATATATATATATATATATAAATGTGTGTATATGTTTCTGTGTCTGTGTGTGTCCCCCCAACATCGCTTGACAACCGATGCTGGTGTGTTTACGTCCCGTAACTTAGCGGTTCGGCAAAAGAGACCGATAGAATAAGTACTAGGCTTCCAAAGAATAAGTCCTGGGGTCCATTTGCTCGACTGAAGGCGGTGCTCCAGCATGGCCACAGTCAAATGACTGAAACAAGTAAAAGAGTAAAGAGTATATATATATATATATATATATACAAAAGAATGTATATATTAAGTTAGCTATGATTATATACATGTATGTATCTGTGAGTATATATTACTATTGTTGCTACTTTTGTATTTATATATGTGGATATATGTGTGTATATATATATACGGTTATATATATATGCATGTGTGTGTGTATGTATTGTATGTGTATGTGTATGTATATGGATACAGTCATTCATGTGCAACCCATTACAAAACCAATAAATTGATTGATTGATTGATTAATTAATTAATTAATTAATTAATTAACTGACTGATTGATAAGTTGATTGAATAATGGACCTAATTTTTTTAGAATATTCTTTTCATAATTACAGACCTCAATTTACCAGAGTTGCCTCCTTTCTTTCTATTTATAACTAAAAACCCACCACTACTATCATACCTCTCAAATATAACATTAAGAGTAATTAACTAATTAAATAGACTGAAATACTTTAAAGGACTGAATGACTAATGGTTTTATTAATTGACTTAACGCTATTACATGGAGTCTTGCATTTGAGACATTTTGTCAGATAAAAATAGATTTTAAACATAATTTTAGCGATATTATTTGTTTTGATAAATTTCCCCTTCCTCTGTTTATACTTTATCTAATGAGAATAATATTATACACCTCATAACAATAATAATTGATTCCTCTCTATGCATATACATAGACTATACAGATCAATATATATATATTTATATATATATATATATATATATATATATATATATATATATATATATATATATGTGTGTGTGTGTGTGTGTGTGTGTGTGTGTGTGTGTGTGTGTGTGTGTGTGTGTGTGTGTGTGTGTGTGTGTGTGTGTTTATGTATATTTGTGTATATGTATGTATATGCAAAAGTGTGTATATATGTATGTATTTATATTTATAACTTAACCTTATGAACTTTCTAAACTCTCTGACGAAGCCCAGAGACACACCCAAGTATCTTAATCTTATCTACAAAATACTTCAGTTCACTGAAGGGATGGAAGGAGAGTGGGGGTACTATGGCCCTTGGCTGAAACAGCTGTAAGAGACAATCCTACTTTCTATGCTCAACGTTATATATTTTAATAATTACGGGTATTTTTATATATTATATATGCAAAGCATGATATGTTATACATGTATGTATATTGTTATATTGTAATAAGTGTTTTTTAAAAAATAAATAAATAGACATTATATAATGTCTAAAAGTTGATGGGAAGGCGCAGGAGTGGCTGTGTGGTAAGTAGCTTGTTTACCAACCACATGGTTCCGGGTTCAGTCCCACTGTGTGGCATCTTGAGCAAGTGACTTCTACTATAGCCTCAGGCCGACCAAAGCCTTGTGAGTGGATTTGGTAGACGGAAACTGAAAGAAGCCAGTCGTATCTATGTATATATGTATATATATGTGTGTGTGTCTGTGTTTGTCCCCCCAACATCGCTTGACAACCGATGCTGGTGTGTTTACGTCACCGTAACTTAGCGGTTCGGCAAAGGAGAACGATATAATAAGTACTAGACTTACAAAGAATAAGTCCTGGGGTCAATATGTTCGACTAAAGGTGGTGCTCCAGCATGGCCGCAGTCAAATGACTCAAACAAGTAAAAGAGTAATACCACCTCTTGATCCCCTCCATTTTCTTATTGCTTATATACATATAATATATATATATATATATATATATATATATATATATATATATATATATATATATATATATATATATATATATATATATATATATATATATACATATATATATATATAAAGGTTATCTCTACAAGTCATTAATATATTTATATATACGGAAGTATTTATTAGGACTTTGGGTATATATTTAGTACAACGCTGATTAAAACACTTTCGCCGTTTAGACTACCTGATGTCATCCACAGTTTTGATGTAATCCCCCTGCTTTGTAAATGAGTAAAAATTATGAAATTTTAAACTTCTGTAACTTTTTAAAGATAATTTTCTGGAATAAAAGAATTATGCTCTGAGATTCAGCGTGAAAAATTACATTAATACATCAAATGTGAATTTTTTTACATAATTCTAAAATTTAAAAAAATTAAACCAAACAGAAAAGGTCCAATTAATCAATTAATTTAATATCAAATTTTATTATTTTCTATTTCAGATGTTAAGGTTCCTTGAAAAGAAACGTGCATTGATAGGCTTTTCCCTAATCGTCTTGTTGGTGTTGCTACGTTTGAAAGCAGACTCACACTCAAAAAAGTACCAAATAAACAGAAAGAAAAGCCTAGTTAATAAGTCAGAAAAAAACAAGTTTTTATTAGTCCTTGCCACCACGTGGAACTTATCACCAGAAAAACTTGCAATTTATGAAAATACAGCCCAAATATGGAGGAGTTGGCCATTATTATTGCAACCTGTATTATATAGATCAGCAGTACCCAAGGATAATGTAAATAGAAGCCAGCTGGATATGTATTTAAAAAATAATTGGAAGATAAAGAACGTTCCAAAAGTAGCCTGCGGTCAAATACCAGTTTTAAAATCGATGATTCTTGAAGTTCGTGCCTCTTTTACTGATCCCGACTTTTATGGCTATGCAAATGCTGACATTCTTTTCGATCAGAGTCTTATCAGTACGCTAAAAACTATTAAGGAAAAGATACCACAAAATAAACCTATATTAATAGTTGGTCAGAGGATAAACGTTAATTTTACAAATCATACATACGTTGTGAATTCTCATAATATTCGTAAGATAGCTAAAAGCGGAGATTTAATGACAGGCATAGCAGTGGATTACTTTATTACAAATCGACACTTTCCTTGGAATCAAATCTTTGATTTCGTTGTTGGACGTAGTAAATATGATAATTGGTTGATCTCTTTTGCAAATTCTCAAAATATGATAGTTATTGATGCTACAAAAACTCTAACTGCTGTTCATCAAACAACAACGGACGGTAATAATGCAGGATGGAAGCATCCTAATAAATACTGTAATGTTCATATCATCCAAGCTAATTCCCCAAAATTCAAAATGACTTGGGGTTCTACAGTTTGTGCCCCTTATTATACTAAAAGCAATCGAACAACAAATGAGATAGATATTCTATACAGAAAGACCTCTCGATCATGCAGACCTTAAATATATTAGTGCACCAGAATATTAATCATTGTATTTTGAAATATTCTTCCCAAAACAAAAGATATAGATATTTATTTAAAATTGGATTCGTAAATATCAGTTTTATTAAGGTATGTGTATATACGTGTATGTCTGTTTGTGTGTGCGTATTGTAATAAAGATAAAAAGAAAGGATAATCTGGATAATGCTACACATACACTACAATAATCTCATCGGTGAGATATCACTTAATCTAAAGAACTTCTTATAGAGTATTATCTGAGTTATGAAAACGAGTTACTGTATAATGTTACATGATCTCGCAAGTTATTATACAGGGTTGGCCAAAAGTCACCTGACAGTAAATCAAAACCAATTCAATCCAAGATTTCTTTATGTTTACCAACTGAATGAATTTAATAAAAGCGTCTAAATATGAAACATCATGCAAATAGTTCAAACTGAAGTCCTGCCTTAGCGATACATTTTTCCATTTGAATTAATACAGAATTACAGATAGTATTTATGGAATTTTGATTTACTATCGGGAGACTTTGGCCAACCATGTATACCAAACTATTCATTCGTTTTATCTTAATCACCGTTATTACTCCGATAAACATACCAATTACTCCTTGAATACTCTTTGATTTGCAGACTACGGGATGTCAAAGAAATATCTTATCAACTTGACCATTACCACTGGTAATTTTCCGTTTACACTCCCGAGCCAAAGCATATAGCGTGCTTCACTTTTGATTTGCCTTCATCAATTCTTTTGCTACCTTTATGTTTTATTATATATATATATATATATATATATATATATATATATATATATATATATATATATATATATATATATATATATATAACAGTCAAATTAGCTAGTTAGAAAATCTATCTGCGCGATGAAAGCAGTAAGTATACTGAGAACTAATGTTTGTCGCCAAATTCAACACGGCTGTTCCGTAGGAACCGATGTCATGACCATTTTAACACCAAGAAGACGCCTCCTGCAGTTGGTTATTGGAAGCAATATGCACCCAATATATGTAGCAGGCAGGGGAAACTACCAGACCGTACGGTATCGAACTCTTTGGTTATTATCCGCTCAGTTGACGAAAATGAATAGTACTTGTACTTCAAAGGACAGACCTTGTCACATTCTGTGTCACGCGGAATCTCCATGGAAACTATATTAAGGGTACATATGTCTGCTGAGTGCTTAGCCATTTACACATTAATTTCAACTGGAACCCACATCCTCGTAACCACCGGGAGTGCCAGTATACGTACATATACACGCACATACACTCACACACAAACACGCACACGCACACACACTCTCACACAAACTCACACATACACACGCATATGTATGTGTATATATATATATATATATATATATATATAATAATATTATTAGGGACAAAATCCAAAATTACAGGTAAAAAACTCAATTAAAATCAATTTATAAAAAATTAAATTGAGCCTTATAGATAAAGTATATATAAAATATATATAGTTTTAGGGAAAATAACCAATTTTCAAGAACTCATCGATGAAAATCCACTATCACATATAGAAAAATTAATAATTAAAAGCACAATAAATGAGTATAATATAAAGTAAAGTAAATATCATAAGATAAATATAATAAAAAGATTACACGTGTTTCATAACCAATTTTCAAATAGAAAAGAAATTTAAATCGATTAAAATCAATTGAAATTATCTAAAATAAGTTCTATTCAAAAATATAGCTACTCGTCAGATCGTAAGTAGAACAATAATTAGATATATATCTCAACCAACAATAAGTACCAAATGAATTAATATTATATACTTATTATATAAAGATAGAAAAATTATTTAAAAAATATCATAATATCAAAATAATAACCATTCAATAATCATCCCTTCATCCATAATAATAACATGTATATTATATACAAAAAACATCTTACCTAAATTATCATTGTTTTAAATTATCATTGTTTTAAATACAAGTTGAACGAAGTTTAAGTTTAAAATAATAATGAAGATAAAATTAGTACATATTTAACCGGTGTAATAGTTAAAGCTATACTATTTAAAGCTAAAGACGTTTATTTAATTATGATTAAAGATCAATTGAATAATAGAAAAATACAAGATTATTTATTTCTACAAACGTAATAATAAAAAATATGAATGAAAAAATTATGAATGGAAAAAATTATGAATGAAAAAATTAGGAAAGAAAAAATTATTAAGAATAAAAGGTTAAACTTTATATATATATACAAAGTTTTGATTTAAAAAAAACTTTAACGATATTATAAACTATAAAGATTAATAATTAATCAAATAATATTAATCAAAAATAATCGAAAATATATCAACACTATTCCAATCGAAGTTCTAATATTATGTTGAAATGAAACTATAACTCCTAAATAATATAGTGTTAAATAAGTTATCTATTAAAATAATCTATAAAGAACCAAATGAATAGTATAAAAACAAGAATACATATTATTTTCAAATAGTAGAAAATCTTTAGCAAAGTGAAAACAGTACTTATCCAAATTTTTCCGTAATTCAAACTCTATATATATATATAGCAGAAATACCCTGCGTTGCTTGGGTTAAAGACAATAATGAAATTTAAAAGAACCGTCACGATTACGCAGGTCTCAACTGCTAGTAGCTGAGGTACCGACTTTCTACATTAATAAATTTCCAACCTATGCCACCATGAAACAGACATTAAGTGAAATGTTAAAAGAAAGTGAAATTTATGAAGTTACTTCTGTCAGTAAATTATGTATGAAATTACTTTCATCAGTAATTGTGAACTTCTTTCTGTCAGTAATTTGTCGTTGTTTGTAAAAAGCAATTGAAACCGTACAGTGAAAACAATAGCGATTGAACTTAAAGTGAAAACAACAGAGAGAGAGTGAGAAATAGAGAGAGGTGGAGAGAGAGAGCTAGCTTTCAAAGATGTGAATCTAATATAAAAAGCAACATTTTATATTTTTAATAAAAGAAAAATCAAATGAAGAGCCTAACATGTGTCTGATGTCAAATTATTCGCGCATCACAAGTATGGAAGCAATCGGTGAAGCCGTTTTCACGTGAAAAGCGAATACACACACATCTCTATTTTATACATTAGATATATATATATATATATATATATATATATATATATATATATATATATATATATATATATATATATATATATATATATATATATTGTATGAAGTAGTTTTATTTTGAATCCCTCAACACCTGTAGCGTTACTTATAATAATAGCCCTTGACATAATAATGTATTTTCTATATAAGGAAAAATAATATAAATAATTCGTTCCAGCACAAGATCTCAGATCAGGTCACTTTCTATGCAAGTACATCTCCGAAAAATAATATATTTTGTATTAATTTTTCCTTTAATTAGTTTTGCACGATTAGGAGTAGATAGACAGCCGACAGCTGATGAAGGGATGCTTCTTGTGTTACTTGTCCTGTTTTCCATTTGTTTCTCTCGTTGTTTGCGTTTTGAAATCATTTGTCTTCATATGGAAGCAATCGGTGAAGCCGTTTTCGCGTGAAAAGCGAATACACACACATCTCTATTTTATATATTAGATATATATATATATATATATATATATATATATATATATATATATATATATATATATATACATATGCATATGTATATATATGCATATGTATATGTGTGTGTTGGTGTGTGCGTGTGTGTGTGTGTGCATATATATATCTTATCCATATTATTAACAGATAGATAGATATAGACATCTATATGTGTGCGGGTGTGTGTATAAATATATATATATATATGAAGGAAACTGGAATGCGATGATTACTTAATGCACTTTATATATACACTTTATATCCTTCCTGAACAATTTTGTTAACTTAGCACTCACCCTCTTCACCTTACCCTCTTTTTCTTTCGCTCTTCGCCTTTCTCTTCAACTAATCTCGTGAAAGCGTTACAGACGGGCTAAGTAACGGAGGGAAAATCTTAGTTAAAACCAATTACACATTTCAGTAACCATATTATAGATAATGTTATTGCACATAATTAAAGCGATATAATATTTGCGCAACAAGTTAATAAATGTCATGAGCAAATGGACAGAAAGAAAAGAAAGTTAATAAATAAAAATCTACCGATTATTTTTTAAATCTCTCTTACGAAAATATAAAAGGTAACGGTTATTACTTGGCAAATATCACTTCTAAAAGTCTTTAAAATTAAAAAAAATTATCATAAAAGTATTTATAGTTAATTAAACTCATATGAAGTCTCATTTTGTATGATATGGGAATAATAATTCAATATGGCTTTCGTGCCTCCAAATATGCAAATTTAAAATCTACAGAAAAATAAAAATTAATAATTGAAGAATTATAAATACCTTGCTTTTGTTTGGCAGGCTGTTTATCAAAAATAAAGACTTGTAGCACGTTGGCAGAAGACG
This sequence comes from Octopus bimaculoides, assembly GCF_046866305.1. Taxonomy (NCBI): domain Eukaryota; kingdom Metazoa; phylum Mollusca; class Cephalopoda; order Octopoda; family Octopodidae; genus Octopus; species Octopus bimaculoides. The sequence goes on from NC_142928.1 coordinate 90,294,939, forward strand.
AAGAAGAAGAAAAGTAGATGCCTCTTTTCAGTTATTTCGGTGAAATACTTTGTTCAAAAGGAGAATTCCTTGGATCGTGTATTGGCAAATCATGCTAGCAGAAGTAGAATGATTTGGTGTCATGTCTTCTAAGTAAATTACCCAAAGTGGAATGTCATAGTTTATGATCCTGGACAGTTCAAAAATACCACAACACTTTATAGGTAACAAAGTTTCAGATCTGACATACCATCCTTTGAGAGAGTGTAATCTTATGATGTATATGAGCTGAAATTAGAAACAAAATGCCTTCTACGTTCTTCTTATATGATTTATTCTTCAATTTGATCCTCTTCCTTATTGTTTTATCCCATATTACAAAGATCTGATGTCTTCCTGGCGCAACACTTTCAAGTCGTCGATGGGCAATTCTCTTTCCTGTTTCTCAACTAAATAATTTGTTCACTCTTTGTTCACGTAGAAACCCTTGGAATTTCTAATATGTACAAATTCCTCAAGGTCAGTCTTTGTTTCAACCATTCCAATGACCATTGAAAACAGCATAAGTTTGCAATGCTCTACAAAAACAGATGACGCACTTGAAAAAATGTACTCTCTACGACTTTGCACACAGTATCAGCGATGGGGAACAGATTTCTTTCTAAAATTCTTTTATTGACATACCAGAAGACGAATTTGCATTGAAACAAACGCTGAGAAAATGCTATGGTCATGTTTTTATAGCCTAGATTTACTTGCTGCTCCATGGTCAAAAGCAAAGTCCATTTACTAGGTGACAGGAAACAGACTTTGATAAAAACAAAGTATTTAAAATTTGATCAATAAGGTTGGGAAGGTATGATGGAGCATTATCCATAGCAAAGCAAACCTTCATTGAAAGACCCTTCGCTTTTAAGTAGCGTCTAACAATTCACGCATCACCGAACCACATGGTAAACAGATTCTTTGTAAACCAGGAATTCGAATTGGAAATCCATTGAGTACCTATCGTAGAAAGCGGTGAACAATGTAAAACATCCATCCACTGGATTAAAAAGTACTGGGTGGGTTAAGTGTAAAAAGATTTTTGTCTTATAGATTATAAACAATTCGATACCAAGAGAGAATAATATGAATAAAGGTATATAAACATTTTGATCATAAAAATATAGACAGATCTAATATTAAATTCAGCATTAACGCTTATTGTTTTAGTATTTTCCCTATACTCCTTAATAAAGGCCTGATTTTTGCTAAGACTTTCTCGTCTTTGGCTAGAGGTTAGATAGATATAATCCTTTTATCTAGGAAAATTATAATCGAATTTGAAGATAAAATATGGACCAGAAACGATACTCCTGATAATTGTGATATCGCCATGAGTTCAGGCGACTCGGCCCAGGTTACTGATTTAGTTGGAGCCTACCTCCTGCACTATCTTGACAGGTAGTTTGCTGCTTTGCGTGGTGGTGTTTACAGGGATCATACGTTGTTTGTTGTACCAATAATTACGCAACTATCTGCTAATGTAGATATATTCAATTCTTATTCACATTTTTACAATTCTGCTGTATCCAAGGAAGGATATACACAAGATATTATATTTGAAAACTCATATGTCCCGCATTATGACTACGTATTTCGTAGTCTGTGTGACTCACCCGAATAGCGTAACTCGCTGACTGACACTACTTACTGAGACTGTTCACTATTTATTAGTAGCAGACCAGCCCACTTCTCACGTGAGGGCGTCCGCCACAACACCTTCCCCTTTGAGATTGTTTTTCTACACAGAATTATTTTTCTCTTCTTAATTAGATCTTTTTGCTCCACACAGAATTATATATATTGTTTTCTGCAAAGTAAAATTCTTCAAATTGCCGCAGGTAGTACCAGACTACTTTGTTTACCAGTAGCGCTACTTAACACATAGCGACCTGACTTAAATCCTTCGCACGGACTCATAATATTTTTCACTGTGTGTAGTTCAATTTTGTGTCCCAATTTATCAGACATCTTTTCATCATAATCTTTTTCATATATTCACTGTGCGAAGTTCACTTCTGTGTTAGAGTTCCAATTTTGCCAGACATGTTCCTTCAGAATCTTTTTTTGATATATTTATTACTGTGTGTATTACTTTTCACTGTGAAGTTTAATTGTGTGTTAAAGTTCCAGCTTTATCTGACAATTTTTTCGTCACAATCCTGTTTTTTCTTCAACGTCTTTTTAATATATTTTTTTCGCTATGTGTATTTTACTTTTCACTGGGTGAAGTTCAATTCTGTGTTAGAGTTTCAGTTTTATCTGACATTTTTCCTTCAAAATCTGTATATATATATATATATTATTTTCACTGTGCGTATACAACTTTTCACTGTGTGAAGTTCAAATCCCACGTCGGGATTTTTAACATTTTTCTACTGTGTGAGCTCCGAATCCTCGTCGCCAATGATATGCACCGAATATGACAACGTATTTCGTCGTCTGTGTCACTGGACCGTACAGCGTATCTCGCTGACTGTTTTTCCTTTTTTCGACACGTAGGCTGTAACACAGTGGGGAAAGCACAAGGACAGACAAAACACCACAGTGGGGACAAGAAACACAGAACGAACGAATGAAGGAGGGATAATAACAATGAGGATGAATGGCTTGCCTGTTACCCACTCGCAGGCAGTATCATTTAAATGTTTTTGTTTAATGTTTCTAAATCAGTTCTTGTTTCGTCTTTTTCTACCTTTTAGCATCTGTTTTACAGTCATTTAAAATTGTTTAATATTTACTTACTTATTTTTATTTTTACTATTTTATGTACGGCAACAGGTCGTCGTACTCTACTACTGGCGGCAAGTCGTCGAACTCGACGTGCACACCCGTTGGGTCTATCTTCTTTCCGAACAGCTCTCGTAGTTTTTCACATCTCTCGTCGTTAATAACAATTGCTTTGGTGCTTTCTGGATAGTATTCCGTCGTTATTACTGTTTTCATTTTTGTGATTTTCTTGTCTATCTCTGTACTTTTCGCATATGTTACCATATGCCATTTATGTTTTGGCTCTTTTTTATTTGTTTGTTTCTGTACTCCTACTTGTTTTTCCGCGTTAGCTTCCTTTGATGTTGTTGGTATCTCATGTTGTGCTTCTTGTTTACTCTCCTTTCTTTTTCATTAGTGGACTCTTTGGCGGTGAATCCACGTCTTCTTTCCTTTTCTTCTTCCTATCCAACACCATATACTCCTCCTCCACATTCTCTGGACACTTCTCACATACTGGGTCTGTCGCTTCGGCATTTTGCTCCTGCTCGTCAACCTGATGCTGTCGTTCCTTTTCACCTTTATCGTCGTTCTGGGGACACCTTGCTCTCATGTGTCCCGTTACGCCACACTGGTAACAGGTTGGAGGTCTTCCCTCCTCCACCACTCTTCTCAATTTCACATCCTCTGGTAGTATTACCTCCTCCGCTATCTTATGCAAGTCTTGTAAACTAACTTGGATGGCCACTTCGAGGCTGTAGCCCCAGCAGTTTACTTCTTTCGTCTTCGTCACTTTCAACACCTTCACGTCCTCCTCCATATTATACAGGATGGCTGCCACCAGCCACACCTCCTCAATCTCCAGGGGTACTCTGCCAATCCTTACCCTGGCCACTCGTTTGCCACAGTAAGTTGGCTGAGGTACCCACTCTGGCGTCCTTAGCGCCACAGTAGAGTGGTTTATCACTTTGTGTTCATTAGCGAACCGTGCCTCCACTGTGCCGTATTTCCTTCCTCTCGTGTAAAATGTTGTGAGTCTTGTTAACTCCTTTAAGCATTCCGCTATAGCCTCTATCGTGGCTATTTCTATTTTTTCGATGTCGTGGACAGCGTTCTATACACCACTGTCCGCCTCATCACGCTTGCTGTTAAATTTTCTGGCGGTGTCAACCTCAAACTGGTTCCATCTTTGTCTATGAGTCTGTTGAACCCCTTCAACTTCCTCTGCTCCATCTTTATCTCTCGTACCTGCAACATGTCAGAGGGCTGTTAAGGGCAATTTTCTCAACAGTAAAAACACACGGAAGGATGACGTCATCTGGTATAATTCCCCTTTCATTTACGCAATAACCCCTAATCTATATAGAAAATTTCTGTATAGAGAATTTTCCCCCATCACATAAATACAACAGGTTATTCTCCCATAGTAAAATTAGTCTTCTGTTCTACTCTGCCTAATTTGGTTACGATAATAGTTGGACTAAATATGAAAAATATAACACTGGCCAGTAGTGATGATGATGATGATGATGATGATGATGATGATGATGATGATGATGATGATGATGATGATGATGATGATGATGATGATGATGATGATGATAATAATAATAATAATAATAATAATAATAATAATAATAATAATAATAATAATAATAATAATAATAATAATAATAATAATAATAATAATAATACTGGGCTAAACTAAATGCAAAAGAAATAGACAGAGAAACATCCCAGCAATGGCTGAGAAGCTCAGGACTCAAAGCAGAGACTGAAGGATTTTTAATTGCTGCACAAGACCAAAGTCTCCCCACCAGAAATTACCAAAAACATATAATGAAAAGAAACATAACAAGTAACTGTAGAATATGTGGAGATGGACAAGAAACAATAAATCATATTATCTCTGGCTGCCCAGTCCTGGCTAAGAAGGAATATATTCACAGACACGACAGAGCTGGGACCTATATACACTGGAAGCTATGCCAACACTATGGAATAACAACAGAAAAAAGATGGTATAAACACACGCCAGAAAAGGTCACAGAAAACGAGAAAGCAACAATACTCTGGGATATGCCAATACACACAGATAGAGAAATTAAGGCAAATAGATCAGATATAGTTGTCAAAGATCATGAAAAAAAATGCTTTCTAATTGATGTATCAATACCGGCAGATGACAACGTTTCTCTAAAACAAATGGAAAAACTTTCAAAATACAAAGATCTGGAAATAGAGGTAACTCGAATGTGGAATTTAAAAAGAGAAACAATTCCTATCATAGTAGGTGCCTTAGGTATAATAAAAAAAAAATCAGACAAATACATAACAAAAACACCAGGACTTACAAATATATATAACATACAGAAAATTGCACTACTGGGCACTGCACACATCCTACGCAAAACACTTTCAATACAGTAATCATAAGAACACCACAGCAAACCACAGCACATACCCAAGGCGCACAGAGCTGCGCTCGGTAGTGAAGTGAAAGCACGTTATAAAATTAAAACTAGTGAACAATAATAATAATAATAATAATAATAAATGCCCTGGTGCACTACCAGACAGTGGCTCTCATGGCTTCTGATCTTAATTGATTGGAAGAAGTGTTATCATGTACATTGTTTGTCTTGGTATAAAAGATGGGCTACAGCAAATATTCTGCTCAATACCACAGATTTGCTTTCAGTTGTTTGACCTTAAACCGTTGAGCATATCCCTTGGTAGCTGACGATATGTGCATCTCTGATCATGAGCAGAAGTAGTGGAGGAGCATCATAGCCATGTGTTGAGAGGAATTCTCTGGGGTTTGAATAATTCACCTTTGGAAGCATGCGTGTTTTGCTCAACATCCTTAAACAAACCTTATTCAGGGGCCTTTTGAGCGGGATGGACTACTCGACCTGAAGAAAATTCTAACTGGGCCCCACCTGCGAAGTCCTGCGCTGTTTATCCTGATATGAGATCACCATGCAGCGGAAAATGACCTGAATATAAGACAAGAAGGAAGAACCAGACGTTGAGTTCAAATAAATCCTATAAATAAATCCTATAAATATTACCAAAATGAAGTAGATTGACAAGTTTATTTTTGAACCTGTGGAAGACACACGAGCTGTTGAAATTTGATAACGGTCGCACCCTTCTTTATTGCTTCTTTACTTTCTGGAGGAGTAACATCAATACTATAAATAATAATAATAATAATAATAATAATAATAATAATAATAATAATAATAATAATAATAATAATAATAATAATAATAAGGAAGACACCGGGGAAGTTGAAGACACCGGGGAAGTTGGAAGACACCGGGGAAGTTTAACATGTGAGTACGATAAATCACTGCTCCGAAACTTATCCAAAAAACATCGGAAATAAAGACATCGCATGGAGCCAAAAAATAGCTGACAAAGGGTTGGACTATACCCGAGTAAGTAATACTTATTGAAATTTATTTCTATTTTTCCAAATATAATGATGTATTTTAACTTGATACCTCCACTACCCGAACAGCGATCGTAAACACACGTGTTACATCAAAATTCAGACCATCTCCAAACCCAAACACCATGTACAAAAAATAGCTGACAAAGGGTTGGACTATATCCGAGTAAGTAATACTCATTGAAATTTATCTCTATTTTTCCAAATATAATGATGTATTTTAACTTGATACCTCCACTACCCGCACAGCGATCGTAAACACACGTGTTACATCAAAATCATACCATCTTCGAACCCCAAAACACCATGTACAAAAAAATTACAAACAGATTAAATAATACCGGTATTATTTCACCCAAGAATAACAACCGAAAAGTACGCACTGTAAGCTTGTTACGAAAAAAGTACGAAAATATGAACGTGCAAAACAATCTAACCACAGAAATAAACGAACCGGTACCCTACGAAAACGATGACCGTCAAAATAAAGGGCCGGACGTTGTTCCTCATGTCCCGCAAACAAAACCAAAACGGCATAAATGGACACGTGAGGAACACATTTCGATCCTACACGCCTATTTCACAGCAGTGCTCTACCCAAAAAACGAAAACGCAACAACACATACATATAAAATATGGAAGAAAAATAACAAATACATAACAAAAACACCAGGACTTACAAATATATATAACATACAGAAAATTGCACTACTGGGTACTGCACACATTCTACGCAAAACACTTTCAATACAGTAAACATAAGAGCACCATAGCAAACCACAGCACATACCCAAGGCGCACAGAGCTGCGCTCGGTAGTGAAGTGAAAGCACGTTATAAAAATAAAACTATTGAACAATAATAATAATAATAATAATAATAGTCAAGATGAAGAGTGTGATTTTAGATGTTTTATTTTTTGAACAATATTTCGACAGAACGTCTGTCTTTCTCAAGTTCAAACCAAAAGGTGATTGAAAATTCAAAATTTCAGAAAACAAACGTAAACTATGAACGTGAGTAACCAGCGTCCATACGTTGATAGAGTTATTTTGCAAGCCAACGTCATCTCACATATATCTCCACCGCCGCTCCGATCATCCACATCATCTTATTCGGTCAAATCCGAAATCCCAATTTTTGAGGATAAAACGGATTTGCACTGACATAGGGGATTACTGGAAACATGCAAATGCTTTTGTATGTCATTATGTCAAACGAGGTTACAGTGAATCACGTTTAAAGGAAATAGCAAGTGAAATAGCTAAGATTAGCAAAGGTAGTCAAACCTACACGCCTAATCTTAGCAAACAAAATACAACAGATTACAGAATTCCTTTAGTGATTAACTGGCACCGACGTTTCGCTGGCATTTCAAAAGTGTTGCATGAAAGTTACCAACATGTGGCGAAAAAATATCCCAGTTTCAAACAAACATTTCCTCAGCCGCCCATTGTAGCCTTTCGACGGAATAAGAACATAAAAGATTTATTGACCTCTATATCTGACTCCAAGAAAACGAACCTTGGAGTATCTACACGCTGTACCTTAAAGAACAGCCGCAAGAGAGGTAAGCCCTGTTCATTGTGCAACAACATGAGTGAAGTGAATACCATCAAAAATCATAATAGAAATGTTATGATTTATACAGAAGGGGGAACCTGCAAAGATTCCCATTTAGTGTACGGTGCAGAATGCACGAAACATAACTTGATTTATGTTGGTTGTACAACGGAACAATTAAACAAAAGGTTTAATGGGCACAGATTCGACGTCAGGCACAAGAATAGCAGTTCAACAGAACTTGCTGAACATTTCGTTTCAAGCGGCTGCAATTTTGAAGAAGATTTGAAAGTGCACATTCTCAAAAAATATCCTGAATGTACCCCACTTTCACTTTTCAGAATGTATGAGGAGAAATATGTTTGCGGGTTATTGACATCACGCCCTGGAGGAATGAATAAGATGACAGGAGAATATCATCAAATTTATACAAAACTGTTTGATTGAATATTCTTCTTTCTCTCTTTTTCTTTTCTTTTTCTGTCGTCTTCCTTTTTCTTTCTTTCTTTCTGCTTATTAAAAAACTGACAAAAGCTGATGATGTCATTCTATCAACGTATGGACGCTGGTTACTCACGTTCATAGTTTGCGTTTGGTTTCTGAAATTTTGAATTTTCAATCACCTTTTGGTTTGAACTTGAGAAAGACAGACGTTCTGTCGAAATATTGTTCAAAAAATAAAACATCTAAAATCGCACTCTTCGTCTTGACTATTTACCTTCGTGAAGAGTTACGTCAATCCTTTTTTTAAATATAATAATAATAATAATAATAATAATAATAATAACAATGATTATTATTATTATCATTATTATTATTATTATTATTATTATTATTATTATTATTGTTGTTGTTGTTGTTGTTGTTGTTGCTGTTGTTGTTGTTGTTATTATTATTTTTATCATCATCATTATTATTCAGTTGTCTTGTCTTTAATACGGGCTGTCACTGCACTAGATATGTGCGATGCCTACTAGTGCTATTTTCTGTATGCTGTATATACTTGTTAGTCCTGGTGATTTTGTTATGTATTTCTCTGAATGTTTTTTTTTTTAATCATACCTACTATAATAGGAATTGTTGATGTTTTTAGGCTCTAAATTTGAGTTATCTCTATTTCCAAATATTTGTATTTTGAAAGTTTTTCCGTTTCTTTTAGAGAAAACTTATCATCTGTTGGTATTGAATATCGATTAGAAAGCATTTTTTTCCGTGATGATCACTGACAACTATATCGGACCTATTAAAGTTGATTTCTCTGTGTACATTGGCATATTCCAAAGTATAGTTGCTTTGTCATTGTCTGTGACTTTTTCTGATGTTTGACGATACCATCTTTTTTCATATTCATATTCCATAGTGCTGGCATAGCTTTCAGCTTATATAGGTTCGAACTCTGTCGTGTCTCTGAACATATTCTTTCTTAGCCATGACTTGGAGGCCAGAGACAATATGATTTATTCCAACGGGGGTGGTAAAGACACTTTTAAACTGATCATCCTGTACCTCATTGATCCTGGTTAGGTTATCAATGAGAGAGCCATCCTTCTGGAAGAGGCTCCCATTTTGCAGAGGCTCTTTCTTTTGAATAATGAAAGAAGGCCTTTAGGTCTGATTTGATGTTTTTTTAAAAACTTAAGCCTCTTTGTCTGCTCTCTTCTTCACATAGGATTGTTGCTGGTTTTTTCAATCGCCATCAGTGTTATTTATAGTCGGAACCTTTCACTACTTTTGGGATGTTGGTTGAAGTGATTTGAAACATTCGTCCGTCTCTCTCTTATAAAGATCTTCCTCTACTTGGGAATCTTATTCCTTTTTGTGTTGGCCTTGTGCTCTGGGACATATTTCTGGCATATGGTTTGCATAATAGACATAAAACATTCTAGTTTCATGGCAATGTCTGGTGTGGACAGACATTCCGGCCAGTCTTGTCTGAAGATCGATTTTTGGATCGATTTCCAGTCTGCTTTGTGGAAGTTCAGATTGGAGAGATTTTGGGCGCTTCCTTTAGGCTGTGTGTCTCTGGCTACTTTGGGTCCAGACACAGATAGCTCTATTATGCTGTGATCCGAAACTAATATCGGCGTCACTTTCACATTATGAACGATGTCCATATTGTTTATGTAGCTGATTTCCCGTATTTTATTTGCCCTGGTTTGTTGGAGCGCAATTTTCTCGATGAATAGGGCATTGGTGAGGTTGAGCAGGGATTCCGCCTGTGATGGTTTGCAATGAGTCATTCCTGAGGGCATGAGACCTTCGGGTCATTTGACACTGGGGAAGTTGAAATCACCCATAAGAAACACACTAACGTGATGTTCCAGTTTGATGAGGGGTTCTTTTATTCTTATGAAGCAATCTTCAAACTTGCTTGTGTGGTTTGGTGCATCCGGTGGGCGATATGTAAGTTTGGATAGGTTGTCTTCTACTATAGCCTCGGACCGACCATAGCCTTGTGAGTGGATTTGGTAGATAGGTTAAAGCTACATGGGAAAATTCGGAACAATAGCTCGATGCACCAAAAACCGAGGGAGCATTTTTTAGACATGGTGGCCGGAAACGAAGACACTCGATGATATAGGCAAAATGTGAGAATCCATTGCTCTGTCAATCCAACAAATTAAAATTCCGCCCAAAGGACTAAAATTCAACCCAACACCACAGATTTCAAAGAAAAGTGAAATACAGAACGATGACCAAAACTTTTGTAGAAAAGTACGAGTTACAGAAGAAGTATTTCTCAAGAAATCAATGATCACTGAATACTTCGTAATTTGAAGCCAATTTCTTCCATAATGTTCAATCACATCCGAAATTTAAAGCAAATATAAGCCGAGAAGAATGAGAAATCATTAATAATCTCAACGATGCTCAAATTATTGTTCTCAAAGAAGTTGATACAGAGTGCTACAGTCATCATGGACTCAGTGCCATCCATAAGCACTACTCTAACTCTCCTTCGTGACAATACCTATTATGAAAACATTATCAATTACCAACAACCGAACATAATGAAAAAACTCACTGCCCTCATCCAAAAGCTCCAAAAAGATTTAATGGAAAAGGAAAGGGTCTCCTTAGCAAGATTTAACTGCAAAAGCAGCAACTTTTGCAAACTTTCAAACATCTACAAGAGTGAATCCATAAATGAGGCCTGTAGCAGATCAACCACTTTGGTTATTAATATTCTACATCTCGGAGATTTATATATATTTTTATTTCTCATGTTTATGTTTATTCCTTGAATGATTTTAGGTATTTTCTTAGGGATTTAACATGAAGAGTGACTGATTTTGGGAGTAAAATCATTTCCCCGTTCTAATAAACTTGGATAGAATTTGCTTATGATTTTATATAGTCCTATTTCAGCCATGAAACGCTCGTAGTCTATGTACTAGCTTTGACTTTTATACATATATACTTTCATACTTTATATTTTTGTATTAATTTTTACTGTCCAGTTTATAATTTTGATTTTTAAATTAATATTTTTATGATGAATGTTTCTTTATATGATATATTTATATGATATATTATTTAAATTCAAAATTTTAGATTAAAATCTTAGATAAATATTAGTATGGTATATGCCTCACAGCATGGATTTGGACGGGTTCTGAGTTGACTGAGTCGCAGAGCCGTGGTTCGTCTCTAAATTAGTTTTATATATATATATATATATATATATATATATATATATATATATATATATTAACAAACAGTGAGAAAGAGAGAGAGTATTGTATTACAAGCTGAAACTTCACAAGTCGTTACTCTGAGAGTTTTGTATCACATATTCAATAAGTAAGTAAAGAATAACTGGGTGTTACGAGATGTGAAATAATGGTTCACGAAAAATAAAAACAGCTTTATAATATATGACTCAAATTTTTTATTGAATTATTTTTTCTTTGTATTTATACTTATGTGATTTATTATATGTACATAAGATTGCGTTTATGTATTTATTGAATAAGTGTGCGAAAACAGACGTATATAAATGTTAGTGTACGAATAAATATACATTTTTAGATACATACAGTGATATATGAACATATGCATATATATATATATATATATATATATATATATATATATATATATATATATATATATATATATATAGGCTATGAGCGAATGTGGTGTCAGTTAGACCCAGAGGTAAACTAACTATTGCTTAACCATCCCCTCACACCATCTCCGATGAAGGGATATAGTAAATATCCTGGAAACAGCTGTAAGACCTTCTATTTATAAATGTTCTATATTATACACAGCCTTGGTTCTTTATCTCATTACGAAATCCTTATATATATTGTTGTATTGATGATGGTCATGCTGCCAGTTTAGCCAATAAAAACACACGCACTATATATTTGGTGTTAATTTGCTTTCTTTTGCATTAATCCTATTTCGGCCAGAGTTCTTTCGTCACACTTCTGTGACCTCATCAGTAGCCCTTTCCTTTCTTCTTTCTTATTTGTGTGTCTTTCCTTACTAACGAGCATCCATTTTGTATTTTGTATTCCTATTGTATGTGACTTTATTTGCGCATGCGTATCCCCAATGTGTGTCTATGTTTAGTAAGTGCGTGTGTGTGTATGGAGAATTCCTGTATTATCTGCATCTCCTGTTTATACACGTTCGTTTAATTTGTTATTATTTATTTGTTCATGTGTTTGTACCTACTTATTATTATGTTTTTTCTATTCTTTCTTTTTTTCTGTTTATATTTAATTTAATTTTGTTAACGTATATAGTTATTGTATTCCATTTGTTTATCTGTGTATTGTATTATATTTCATTATATTTCATTCATATTGTTATCAGTTTATGAGGATTTTATTCTGTCGTATGTTGTGGTTTGTTGGGGTTGTATGCTAATGTTCCATTCCACTTTCCTATTCAGGCTAGGTTTATCTTCTATTATGTGTGTAGCTTCTGTAATTTGTCTAAACGTTGCATCTGTTCTATGTGCGGACAAGATTTTAACTTCTATGTTGTTGAGTGAGCCCCCGTGTTCCTACTAAAAAAAAAAAAAAATTAATATTGAAAATAAAATAAAATAAAATTGAATACAAACAAAAAGAGAAAGGATAGAAAAAATAATAATAAGTAGGTATAAATACATGAACAAATAAATAATAACAAATTAAACGAACTTCATATGCAGATCCTTATATAATGTATATATTTGAAATTTACAAAGAAAAATAGACGAAGACAGTTGTATAAAAAAAACAAGCAGGTGTATTAATTTGGCGCTCGGGAAAGTGAGAAAGTCTTTAACGTTTCGAGCCCACGCTCTTCAACAGAAAGGAACACGAGGAAATAAACAGAGAGAATTTTTTTAAAAATACTACATATAATATATATATATTAAAAACAATAATATTAGGTCGTCAAGTATAAAATTTATAAAAAGCAAAATGTTTGCTTTTGTTTTATATTCATCAAAGTATGCACCCATATTGTCAATACATTTTTGCCATTTCAGGTGTAGCCGGAACTGTAAGAGCCCGGCAATCTAGAGTCAATAAAATCTTGGAAGGCCTGTTTTACAGCATCGTCGGAATTGAAATTGTTTCCTATCAAATAGTTATCCACATTCTGGAAGAAGTGGTAGTCAGTAGAAGCATGATCAGGTGAGTATGATAGATGATGGAGAACTTCTAACTCCAGCTCCTGTAGTTTCACCAGTGTCATTTTTGCGATGTGTGGTTTGACGTTGTCTTGCAATAAAATAGGAGTGGATCTATTGATTAATATAAGCTGGGGTTTTTTTTTTTGTAAGTTTCTGCAACATTTGGTCCAGTTGGCCGCAGTATACTTCGCCGTGATTGATGAGCCAGGTTTAATGAAATCATAATAGATCACACCTGCGCCAGACCACCAAACACACACCATCAGCTTCTTTTGATGAAATTTGCATTTTGGACTGTTTTGGTGGCTTGTTTTTGTCCAACCATTCTGCTGAACTTTTACGGTTGTTGTGTTGCATCCATTTCTCATCACATGTTACAATTCAATTCAAAAATGATTACGTTTTGTGACGAGAAAGTAGCATAATGCAGGCTTCCAAACGTTGCTGCTTCTGATTTTCATTGAGTTCATGTGGAACCCACTTATCCAACTCTTTCACTTTACCGATTTGAACTAGGTGAGTCAATATTGTTTGCTTGCTAACACCAAACAACAACACTAATTCACGGGCTCTTTGAGATGGAACTGACTCGACAATGGTTTTCATCATTATCAATCTTTGTTTCTGATCGACCGCGATGCTCATTTGTGAGGTCAAAGTTACCAGAACGAAATTTTGCAGACCATTTTGATACTGCCTGTCGTATAATAACATTTGAATGAAATTCTCCATTAATATTCCGAGCTGTCTGTGATACTCCATTTCGAAGAAAGAACTCATATTTCAAAACTGATTGAATTTCCGACTTATCTGTCTCTAAATATAAATAACAAAAAATGATTTATAAATACTCTATAGAGTGCAAAATGAATTAGAATAAAGAAATAGATGTGTCAGCTTTTTAACAAAAAGAAAAGATTGTCAAAATATATTAATGACGCAAAATAAGCAGTTGTCAAAGTTTATCATATACCTTACTACAAATTTCATACTTGACGACTTAATATATAGGCGCAGGAGTGGATGTGTCGTAAGTATCTTACTTCCCAACAACATGGTTCTGGGTTGAGTCCCACGGCGTTGCACTTTGGGTAAGTGTCTTCTACTACAGCCTCGGCCGACCAAATCCTTGTGTACGGATTTGGCAGACGGACATTGAAAGAAGCCCGTCGTAGATATATATCTTTCAAATTTTCCAGTACTACAACATATTTGTCTTTCTCCCTCTATTTCACTCATTCACTTAATTTAAACCTTTGGCATCACGTTTACAACCCCCTTCCTTTGTATCTCTATATAAACAAGCGTTCTTGTTCCTAATGCCCATGGAATAATATCATTGATCCCTTTATATCTCTATGTAAACAAACGTTCTAACGTTCACTGACCATGTAACATCTTAGCTCGTAATTTACCTCATCATTTCGTATTTGTCTTGCTTTTATATGTTTCTTTATGAATTCCCTGAAGAAGAATATATGAGGAATCCCAGCAGCTCTTACTTCTTTGTGCAAGTGCTCTCATATATTTCGAAATATGTGTAGGAATTAAAGGAACTTTTATTTATATGCGCTTTGCTCCATTTAATATTTTTATTCATATCTTCTCAAAATGTATCACTTTAACTTGGTATCTCTATCTGTAAAACGGCTGTAATATCTTGGTTTCTAGTGTAATTTTGCTACCTCTGGTAACCATTAACATATTTACATTATCAAAGGTTTTTTTTTAAACTGAGATAATATTAATAAACTAATATATATATATATATATATATATATATATATATATATATATATATATATATATATATATATATATATAATTTTCTTGTCTACGTTTTGTTTGCAATGTCCTGTACCCAGATATGCACCTATATATACAGGTAGACGTAGGTATGCACATACCCGTACGTATATATGCATATACTCATTTATTATTTGTTATATATATATATATATAGATAGATAGATAGATAGATAGAGAGAGAGAGAGATATGTGTGCGTGTGTGTGTGTATAAACATATGCAAAAAATAATACATAAAAAAGACATCCATACTTGCTTAAAATAGATATACGAATCTATGACCGTGAGTCCGCTGCCCTAACCACTGGGCCATTGCGCCTCCACTGCCAGTATGGTATATAACAAATATAAAGAATATAGAAAAAAACAAAACACTACGAAAACAAATAATGCGAAGCAGATATTGAGCACATATTTCCCTAAATATGGATACAAAAAAAAGAAGCTGTTACTAAATCGATAGATTTAAATATCATCAAATCTATACGATACATTTAATAGTATGTTATAAACGATTTCAATGTTATAAACGATTTCTTAGGTTTGTTTTCCCAGCTTTACTTTTTCTGGTTTTCCTTTTCTTTGCATTTTATCAACAAACCCGATTCTAACAGTATATGTGACCCTACTGAAGTTATCGACAGGACATTAGCAACGACAATCTCACAGGGTGGGTATATATGTGTAGAAAGATGTTTTTGCACTTTCACACGATGTCTTAGTGTGTATACACACATACATAGAGATACACACATACATAGAAATACACACACACACACACCATACCACACAAACATATATATATGTGCTACATATATATATATATATATATATATATATGTACTACATATATATATATATATATATATATATATATATATATATATATATATATATGTGTGTGTGTGTAGTGAAACTACCTCCCGCCATTAGATACAAACTACTATCGCCATTACATACAATCTTCTCATTTAAATATAAATAAATGCGAGCGTAGTAGAGAACCCATTCCTTGTCCATCACGTGACTGATCATTATTCGAATCGGCAACTTCTTCGAACCGTTCCCGCCAGAACGCAAACTGACCAATCACGGCCCCTGATAAGGTCACGTGATGGAGTAAAATTCTGAAGGCATTTGGAGCACTCTTAACGCTATATATAGATCAACTCATACCCAATAATTTGTCTCGGTCCAGTTTCTCTTTGAGAACCGTTCCGTGTACCACACGACAGCAGCAGCAGTCAGCGACCACTTCAGCAGCTTCGTTCAGCCACGATGACCTCCGCCGTCGCCACATCAGCAACAAGAGTCTACTACTACTATCCAGCATCATCGTCATGACCAATACGATTCTACGATTACTACCAAGCAGCCTCAATCGCCACCAGCGTCTACACGACATTATATGTACACCAAACTACCGCGGCCCATCTCTCTCTTCGATTCTGTTAGGTGACTTAGCTTCACCACAGTAAACAAACAGACAAGAGAACCACAGCCAGCGACGAACATCTGTATAACAAGAATCACGGCTAGGCATCGATGCCTCGACATCACAACTAGTGATCAGCTCTGCCAAACTCAGCCTCCCTCACTTTCACATACAGAACTTTTCTTATTGTGTACCCAAGATCTGGTATAATTGCTCACGTGTCATTGACTCTTTCTCTGCTGTAATATTTCACATACACACATGTATCACTCACATACACACTTTTCTTTGTATGACGGCCTGTCTTTGATTATGTTCTTATATGTCGCATTCACACTCTCACACAGACATACATCTTTAACGCTACAATAAATATATCTGTTATTCATCTAATACGGTTGTGGTCTTTCATTACTGGTCATCTATGTTATCGTCGCATAACATATCATTGTCTATCATCCATTGATATATATATTGTGAGTTCGGCCGTGTGACTCGTTTAAATAAAAGGAGTCCTCTGTTTTTCTATTCGTCACCATTTCTCCTTTTATGAGTTCGCACGGTCGACCCTTACAAATGGTGACCAGCCAACGCGAGCCTGTTCGCACAGTTTCCCTTACAATTGGTGACCCCGACGTTGATTCGTCCATACAGTCCTTTTGATCTGTACAGCCCAACTTGAAAAGTTCACATAACTTTCCAAAAATGGTG